>NC_056746.1:486455824-486755824 GCF_019279795.1 Protopterus annectens | reverse complement strand
GATGGATATTGAGCAGAATATCTGGGACACAGGAAAAGAAAAGTGATAGTACTGCCTGCTAGAAGGCTCCAATAGTAAAAGAATAAGAAAAAAGACAATATGGTAGATTTGCGGTAGTAAGGGGCTACTAGCCTAGGATTACACTATTTCACCAAAACCTGCTACTAATGACCTTAAGAAAATTTGGGGTGAAATAATCGGCTTTCAGCAGGGAATATTACTTACACAAGGGGACTGGAACTTGAGTTGCAATAGCGAGGTTGTATCAAGGGACCTAGAAGAGAAAATATAACAAAAGAGAATACTTTTATGAAGAAATGTATGAAAATATTTGGTACTGAAGATGTGACTTCAGTAGTAGAACTCTGACAGAGTTTTCATATTATCCCCCAAGGCACTATACTTATACATGGGGACTGGAATTTGATTTGCAATGGTGAGGATGCATCAGGGGGGCCGGGAAGAAAAAATACAGCAAAAAAAGGGTAGAATTCAGTAGTAGGAACTCTGACGGAATTTACATATTATTGTCCAAGGTACAATAACAGGAACTTGTGCATTTAATTGAAAGCTTCAACACACATCCAATAATTATTTCAGATCACGTATCAATAAAAACTAAGGAAAAAAAATGCAGGGTGATGAAGGAAAAATGAGACTGACACTTTTCCACGTAGCTGTTAAAAGAGAGGAATTTAAGAATAGGTAGTGCAAATTATTCAAGCATTTTTAAGGAAGATAGAAATTTCTTCAGAAGTGATAGCTAGTGAGAGGGATAAAATGAAAATAGTGCTTTAAAATACAGAAAAGGGCAGCTAGCCTAGTACTTACACATGAACCTAGGATAGAAGTAAGTAGAGAGAAATGGTTAAGAAGTAACAGGAATTATTTAGAGGAGCTGACAAAAGTTAAAGTACTACAGAATAAGGATAATCTCACATAAGAAGAGGCACAACTGCACTGTACTAAAGAGAAAATAAGGAAGTATTTGGATAATATGCATGAATTTAGTTGTTAAGTAACTATACTGATAACTGCAGAGCACACATTTTTTATCACAATAACTTGGGCAACAGAAAGTAGAAAGGGTTGTTGTTAAACGTAGAGAGCCTACATTAAGAAACGATATTCTGTAGAGGTATTTGAGACATTTTGAGAATTGCATGGACATTTTTATAAAGCAGAGAAATGTGGAAATCAAGAAAGAGCACAAAGCATAATAGTTAACATTTTTATAAAAATATTTTTTTCTATGTATTTGGTAGATGGATTGGGGTTATCTTTCCATGTTTCATTTTTTATTAAGTTTATGTGTGCAACTGATTTATTTGAATGTTTTTTATTATTGGTTGGTTTGCTCATGTGATGTTTGATAGGAGGGGTATTTATAGAGGGTTTGATTCCTTTACTGATGTTTCTAAAGAAGTCTTTGTTATACACAGACGAAAGCACTAAAACTTTTAATAAATCTGGTCTACACTGCACTGGTGTTTCTTGTGCCCTAACCTGGATTGTATGTTTAGTGTTTTGGTTCCCTTGTTTGTTGGAAAATGTCAGAAGGGCCTTCAATTTGAAAGCCTTGAGGGGAGAGGTGCAGACCATCCCTGGCAAAGCAGTGTGGTCTGTTGACCATCTCCTTCCATGCTTACAAATACTGCACCCCCTTAGTCAGTCATCATCTGTTCATATTGTGGCATCATCCTTAGAGAGGGTAAAATGTTGCTCAATGCTAGACTGATACAATAAATAAGGCTATATAGGTGGATATATGAAGAATCAGAGGCAAGAATTAAAGTGGGGGTTCTTTGTGTTTGAACAGTGGAATTAGAGTCTTTCTCTTTTGTTATTTGCTTTACATTTAGAGTCACTGACAAAGAAAATAAGGGACTCAGTAATTCAAGGATATTTTTATTTTTTTTATTTTACATTTGTTAACCGGGGGTGTCTGACTGAGCCGAAAAGGCCCTTTTTCAGCAGAGGCCCGGGGAAAAAAGCTCCACAAAGAAAAATTACAGACACATTTAGTTATTTAGACATAATCAGTATGCACACAAATTACAAGAGACATGATTTTACAGTGGTATGCGGCACAAACAGTTACAGTGGGGAGAACAATCAAAAAAGATATTAATTTTAAAAATAAAGGTAAGTAATAGATTTGTGGTGTACAGCTGAACTTTGGAATGTAGGTAGAATACATACATAGTACACAGGTACAGTACATACATTGTAGATTAGCCAGTGTTTGTGAGTAAGATTGAAAAACTATTATCAATTGCTCTAGATTTAGTATGCATATGTTATCCACTTTCACTAGCCTGGGGAGCAATCATGGCACTGCCAACTTTGCTTGAGATGTTGCCTGATGAGGTCTTTAAAGGAGGCTTTGGATGATGTGTTTTGAATGCTAGTAGGGACAGATATAACTGGTATTGTAATCAAGAAAAGTTAAGTTTTATTTGCAGATATTATTTTGCATCTGATACATCTGGAAAAGGATATCTCAGACATTCTGAGATAGTTTCAAGTCTTTTTGGGATATAACATTAATGAAGATAAAACACAGGCTACAGGCAACAAATTATGTACCCACACATAAATTGGTTCAGCAATACTCATTTATGGGTACACAAAGCTGAAGTATTTAGGAGTATGGATTAAAAAGGCTTCTGCTATGGCAGTTAAGGACATGTGGGAAGAGACTAAACAAAATCTGACAAAATGGAAGCTCTTTTTATAGATACTGACAGTAAGACAGGAGCAGTAAAAATGTTTGTCACTTTAGCTTTATATGCAGATCAGGCATATTTTTATCAACCAGGGGAGAAATTGTGGACAACAATTAATAAAGAGTTTAAGTAATTTTTCTGGGAGGAGAAGAGGGCAAAATTTAAGTAGGATAAGCTGATCCTTCCAGCAGAACAAGGTTGTTTAGGATTACCTGATTTGGAAGGATATTTTATAGCTCCACAGTTAAGGCTAATATACACAACACAAGGAGAACGTTATAATTCAAAATGGATAACGATGAAGTGGAGGGTGTAGGGCTGAGAAATATGGAGAGAGTGGGATTTTGGATGCAGATCTTTAAGGACAAATTTAACAACCACAGTAGAGAATACTACTTTCAAAAAGTTGCATAACGTATTCTAAGAACTAAGCCAACACAAGAATATAGAAAGGAGATTTTGCTGACAGGGATGACTGCAAGTAGGACTACAAAAAATAGACAAGAGGGGTCTGGAATTTACTGGAAAGAACTGGCAAAGGAACCAAGGTACTGGGAGCAAACAACTAGAGAGGGAAAGGTAACAGAATGAGATGAGACCAAAGAGACATTTGGACTGCAAGTTAGAGACTGATATAAATCCCTGGTAGGGTAGGCAGAGTATAAGCAAAGACGAGAAAGGGATAGGGGAATCCTAAGTGCAAGACCTGCTCTGGAAGAGTCCTTAGTTGAATTCAGAATAGATGCTGCTTTTAAAGAGGGGATAATTAGTAGGGCACATAAAATATTGCAAAATAACTGTAAAAAAATCAAACAGAGGAGGTTAGAAAAGATTGGGAAGAGATTGGAAAAGCAATTTACAAGGAAACAACAGGAGGACATATGTATGTCTCACAAGTATGTAACAAAATCCAGAAGGTTTAGGATTTTGCTTGGAATAGTTTGCATAGGTATTTTTATATCCCAAGCAGACTCCAAAAAATTTTTCCTCGGGTAGATAGATGTTGGAAATATGATGGGTATGAAAGAGGTAACTGGTAAGATACATTGAGGGTGTAATGAGTTGGCAGAGTTTAAAAATTCCCTACAGAGTACTCTGACAGAACTATTTGGTGAGCAAATAGCTGTAACTAAGGAAATGATTCTTTTTCCTATATATTGCTGGCTAATGATCAGCTACAATTTGTGCAATTCCAGTTCATTAAATTCAATTTGCAATGTGTAATTCATGCTTAATTCAGTTTTACTTGGGTGATAACATACAAATCAAAATCACACATTACAACATATTGCTTGAAATAATTTCTTACCCAATCATACTCCACTATATCAATAAGTCAAATTTTTGACAGAAATATTCCTTGTCAGAACCTCACCAGCCCCATCAACAGCAACTGCTGCAAGGTGAAACATGTCTAATGCACCTTGTTCAACATTTTCATGCCACAGTACTAAGTTTAATCTAAAAGCCACGACTCCCATCAGTAATGAATAATCCAGTTGCATTTCTACCCTGCTTTTTGGTCTTTCATTCATTTATATATACAAATATATCTGCCAAATATACTAGTTTTGATCCCCCACATTTTGTCACCAAGACAAAAATATATTCAGTCCCATTATAAGCAAGGAAACCTTCACTTATACACATGACAACATTTTGACATGTCTTCACCAATATACTTCAGTATGCAGAAGCAAAGCTTTCTGATCAGCTCCCAGCTCTTCACATAATAGTTGAAAACAACTGTGACTTTAAAAGTCAGGGCTTAATGAAGCAGGCCATTTTTACTGCTGTGTCTAGTATTGCTTTAAGTGCTTGTGGTAAAGTTTTTCCAACCAGTGCTTCATGATATAAAAGCAAAAATTAATTTGCATGCCCAAATTTTGCTGGTTAACCTTGGTCAGAAATCTCTGTACCAGTCATGGAAGCTGCATCATTTGTGCCAATGCTAACACAATCTTTTCACTGCAGACCTTCATGTTCAAAGAAGGCTGCAGTCATTTTAAAAATTTCACCTCCTGTTGTGCAGATAAGAGTTATCTGCAACAGAGAAAAACTTTGGCTATCCTATTTCCATCAACATACATGACACAGGTCAGACATGGGGCATTCTCCTTATCAACAGACTCTTTCACTTGTACAGCAAAAACTTTACTTGATACCAATTCTTATTGGTATTGTTCTAAAATTTCAAATGGTATGTCCCCACTGCAAATAATGATTACACTGACAGTGACTGGAACTTTTACAACTTCTTTACCAGAAACCACAAAGGCCTCCTGAATGTAACCTAAGATGCAAGTATCCTCAAGCAGCCTCACAAACACAGAACACAGGCAGCACACATCTTGAAACATACATCACAGAGTCACAGAGTCTCATTTCAAAAGCCCATATTGCAAACCTCTGTACAATTCAACATCCTAATCACTGGTGCCTTTATTGTGGAAGTCAGTGATGCACCACTCACCTGAGTGTGCAAGGACAGGGTCACAGTCTGTTGCCTATCAGGTGCCCTGATTCATCGCATCACACAGGCAACTCAAGTCCTTACACCGCAAGTACTCATACAACACAGTCATAGTACACATGGGTGTAACTGATATGAAATATTATCTCCTGTGACTATATGAAGACAGACATGATGAAGCTCTCAGAATGTGTGTCTGAGGCAGGTATGAACCTAGCTTTCACCATTTTACCATCACCAAGAATGATGCCACAATACAAAAAAAAAAAAAAAAAAAAAAAAGATTACTTACTTCAACTGTCTTAGCTTCTAGTTACTTACTTCAACTGTCTTAGCTTCTAGCGTCATTCAAAGGGGGTCCAATACATATCAGCCTGGGAGGAGAGGGTAGACAGTCCTAACTTCTTTGCCATGGATGGCCTACCTGTCTTCCTCAAGGCTTTCATAAGTTGGCTAAACTTTCTTCACCCCCATAGCACCTTTCTTTAGACGTCTATCATCAAACGCTTCCAATATAACAAAACAGTATCCAGATAACATAAAGGTGCTGCTGCTCAACATTAGGAGCCTTAACAAAAATTCCACTCCTTACCCTGGAAAACATTGATATATGCATCATTACTGAGAACTGATTCACAGCTATTGAGAACACCCCATCAGTGCAGGGTTTCAACACCTACCACACATTCAGGTCCACCACACTAGATGAAGGCCACTAAAGGCAAAATTGGCACATCAGAACTCTGCCCCATTTGAAAAAAAAAAAAAAAAACTTCACTTCCAGACTAGTTAGACAATATAACAAAGTAGAACTCTTCCATATTCAACTTATTATTAAAAATACCCCTTATCATTTCATGGCTAACTATAGGACACCACCCAATGTCTCTCCTTGATACAACTCCTACTCAACTTGCACAAAGTCCCTATGCATTAAGCCAGGCACCATTCTCTTAGGAGACTCAACTAGCCTTCCATTTACCAGATGATTTATACATCCCCTAATGTGCATAACCAAAAGATTTCTGTTCTTCATCAAAATAAACTATATGAACCAGTTAGTCCACACCCCAACAAGGGACAAAAAAATCCTGGACATGATCCTCACTGACATGGGCCAGCTGTGTTCCTGACCAAATGTATTGTAACTCCCTCTCTGGTCAAATCAAACTACAAATCTGCCATGTTTGCCTTAAGACTGAAGCCAGGCACATCCTCCCCAATCTTGGTATTCAGAGGCACCATGACACCAAGATTAATCTACTAAAACTTAGTGATGTGACCTGGCTTAATAACTCCTTCCAATTCAATGTGCGGAATCTTTTACTGCCAAATGTTATGCAATTGTGAATAGCTGCATAGATGCATCTGCCCCCTTCCTTAGTAAATACAAGGACAAATTCAAAAATAAACCCTTATCGTGGAATCCAAACATAAACAAGTTCTATAATAAAAGAAAAAAAATCATTGCAAGTAAAAATAAATGTAACTCTCAAAATGCTAAAAAAGCCTTTCCTAACCTTAACCAGGAACTGGATCCTGATCAAATCAATGAAAGCTAGCTCTGAAGTAGAAACTGCCACCTAGGCAAATGACAACTACAAAGCCTTCTTTAACTATGTTAGAAACCTCAGAAACAATGTCCAACAGAGCTAATAATAAATTATATCAGATTCTCAGACCCAGAAGACATGGTCAATCTATCAGCACATACACTTAGCTCTAACTTTTAGCTCTACCTTCAAACCCCTCTCCCCTCTTACATTCCCATACTTCATTCCTGTACCTACATCCCTCAAAAAAATTCCCATAAAAAGTCCTTAAGGCACTATCCAAGGCCAAAAACAGTGCTTTGGTGAGGCAGGACAACATACCGGGTTTCTTACTGGTCAGCCTGAAACAGGACTTGTCAGACCCTCTACAGAGGTAATTCAATGTCAGACACCAAACAACTTTGTGACAGACAAATGGAGGACAACAACGGCTATCCCCTGCACAAAGGTGGGGTGTCAATGGACCAAGGAAATTCTAGACCAGTAAGTCTGACAAGTCTCATCTTTAAGACTAAGGAAAGAATTATTATGGAATTAATAAATAAGGACACAGGAAACCTACAACCTCTCAGCTCAAGCCAAATTCAGATGTGTTATGGGCATATCCTGCCCATTTACCCTTATTAACTTCTTCAAGATTATTACTGAAGTAATGGATGTGGCAAATCAGTGCAAAATGCATATCCTGACCTTGCAAAGGCAATCAGCACCATTCCACATGCAGGTATCTTTCTAGGGTATATTTTCCCAGGTATATTTCTGGGAGTCCTCATGTTTATTCCAACATTCTAGCTTCTCCAAAGTACTTCTTTATAGAAGGTTTGTGGATGATATTCTCCTCTTGTGGGAGGGGACGGTCTCAGAGCTCCATGCCTTTATTGAAGAGCTTGAATTGATGACAGATTTCTTAAGGTTCACTATAGATTCTTCAGTTACTCATGTACATTTTCTAGATGTTACCATCAATAAAAACATGGATGGGGGACTATCTACTACTCTATACAGAAAACCATGTTGGAAGAATAATATCCTCAGGCTTGATAGCATGCATCCCAGATTCACATTTAGGAATATTGTCAAGAGTCAGTTCACTAGGATCAACAGGTTATGTGATAATTCAGAGATGTTATTGCTAGAATATCAGAAGTTGGAACAGTTGTTCCTTGATAGAGGATATGATCCTGAGATGATACACAAGATTAAGAAAGCGTTTGTATGTAGGGATGATCTTAATATAGAAAAAGGAAAGTCTATGAGGCCGTTTGGATCTGCCCCTTATATGTACAATACACACAGGGTTAATGTTATCCTGAATTTCACTAGTGATATTAAAAACATAACAGGGATCATTTCTAAGAACTGGAACATCCTTACAACTGATAGAGATATCACCAAGATAGTTGGCCCCCATCCAACCTTCACATATAGGAATTGTAAGAGCCTTAAGAGAATCCTATGCATAGAAAAACTAGGTGGATCTATTCAACATACAGCCTTGAGTCAACAGAGATTGGGTACCTACCCATGTGGTAGATGTAACATGTGTACCTGGATTTCTCCCACACAATCTTTTACACACCCTACTCTGAAATATACTTTTGAACCTAAACATACGGCCAGCTGTGATGATATGAATATTATTTACATGGCCAATTGTAGGTCATGTAAAGCCTTCTATGTAGGTATGACCACGAGACGGCTCAAGGACAGGATCTATGAGCATATATATGAAATCAAAAAATCTGACAATAAGAATGCCTTAGCCAAACATATCCTGGAATTTCCAGGACATACTTTTGGTTTTAAAGTTCTACAAAAGAAATGTCCTGACGTTAGAAAAGGAGACAACTTTTGTGAATTAGAAAACTTAGAACTGAGTTGGATTCTTAGATTGAAGGCACATCATCCCCCAGGCCTCAACTTATATGTTAGTATCAGATTCAGCATTGAAGATGAGGAGATAACTTACATTTTTACATTTCATCTTGTGTCAGCTCTGGCCCGTACTTTGATTCCATGTACTTTCTAGCATCAGTGGCCATCTATAGGAGGTGTTCCTCTTTCACATTCATCTCTACATGATACCTAACTTTACTTCCAGATAGTGTTGATTAGTGAGGCTTTGTGACCCCCTTTTTTGAGGCATTTTATCAAGAGTTCATATAGATACTTGGGTGTTGTATTTAACCATCCTGATTTTTTACACATTATGATAGCAACACCACTACTTTCAGTGATGTTAGTTATATACTTGCGTATGTACCTCTATACACATATTTATATTTATGTATATGCAGGAATATGTCCACACTTGTGTTTCAGCCTCCTTTTTTGCAAGGTTGACATAACATACTTATTTTAAGCATGTTAAGTATTCTCTAAGTTTGTGTTTTACATCTATCTTTCTATATACCAGTACTGTATACAATATGTATAATGCATATAACGCTATTTATTAGAAAGATGTTTGTATATATTTAGTTTCTATGCATTTAGTTACAGGCCAGTTTCTGCCTGATTGTTATATTAATTTATAATAACTTATATACACCAGCATTGCTGTTTAATATTGCTCATCCACTATGCCTGATGTTGTTTTTAACAAAGATTTCTTAGTACTTTAGGGGCTGTGGAGTTATTTGTAGTGTTTTATGAGCTTTTTATGTTTCATGACACAAGTTAATTGCTAGATAGCTAGCTCCTAAGTTTTTAAGTGGTTTTTAAGTGGGTTTGGTACTAAAAATATGTATATATACCACTTTTTTAACATTGGATGAATACTATAGATGCAGTTGTATTCATTGAAAGGAGTGACCTGATTGATTAATTGTTTAATTGTTTAATTGACCAATTGATTTTTTGGTAGGAGTAGCTACTTTAGCTAGGTATATAAATGAAGCTTGCTCCTTTGTGTATTAGATCTGAAGAAGCATGCAGTAGTACATGCGAAAGCGCTCATCTTTTATGTTATTTTCTCTCTAATAAACAGTGAATCCTTCGTGGTGGTCTCTTTCCATTTTTATGCTATTGCTAAAAGTCCTTAAGGCACTATCCAAGGCCAAAAACAGTGCTTTGGTGAGGCAGGACAACATACCGGGTTTCTTACTGGTCAGCCTGAAACAGGACTTGTCAGACCCCCTACAGAGGTAATTCAATGTCAGACACCAAACAACTTCGTGACAGACAAATGGAGGACAACAACGGCTATCCCCTGCACAAAGGTGGGGTGTCAATGGACCGAGGAAATTCTAGACCAGTAAGTCTGACAAGTCTCATCTTTAAGACTATGGAAAGAATTATTATGGAATTAATAAATAAGGACACAGGAAACCTACAACCTCTCAGCTCAAGCCAAATTCAGATGTGTTATGGGCATATCCTGCCCATTTACCCTTATTAACTTCTTCAAGATTATTACTGAAGTAATGGATGTGGCAAATCAGTGCAAAATGCATATCCTGACCTTGCAAAGGCAATCAGCACCATTCCATATGCAGGTATCTTAGATAAAACTTACAAAACTTAATCTCTCATAATCCACTATACTCTGGTTCATTAACTACCTCTGTGATAGATTCCAATCAGCTTCCTCTCCTTTCCTTCCTATTAAAACCGGTGTACCCCAAGGTTCTATCCTAGGGCCTCCGCCTCTTTAACATCTTTACTAATGATCTTCACACCTCTTGCCCTCATTCCCAGACAACTCTTCTATTATATCTTGCTCTGATAATCTTCCACACCTTCAGTCCCTTAGCCAAAATGCACTCCTCTCTGTTGAAAAATGGCTAACCAGTAGCAAACTCCTACTTAATCTTAAGAAAACAAAACTTCTTCTCTTCCTCCCAAAATCTCTACAAAGCTACAAAAAATCCTCCTCTTTCTCATCTCTTAACAATACTACCTCAGTCAAACCTCATACTAAATTCCTTGGTGTGGTTATCAATGACCAACTTAAGTTTATGTTCATATTTTACAGTCCATCAGAAAAACACACCAAAAACTTGGCCTTTTATACAGGAATAAAATTACCTAAGGACACAAAACGTACTCTGGCACAAGCATACCTACTGCCTACCCTCTTTTATGCTGCACCCATACTCCAACCTGACCTATTCTTCCTCATGTTTCTCCCTCCCTGATCTCTGTTGATACAATGTTACGGTAACTATACTCCTTTTTACTTTCTTATCCTCCTGCTATAACTACAAATAACTTGTTTTTCTCTTAGTCAAATGTATACAGCTAATCTACTTGTACATGGCACACTCATACAATACGCAGATGACTCAACCATCACCTGCTCAGCCCAGTCCCTACCCAAACTGCAAAAAGTCACACAGGAAGCCTTTTCCTCTTTTGAAACTTGGTTATCCAATGCCCAATTAATACTCAACCCAAACAAAACTAAACTACTCATCTTCCAACCCACTAAACATACTCAAAACAACTCTCACTTTAACATCACGGCAAAAGACAACACCACTATATACCCAACTGAACACACCAAATTGCTAGGAGTGGAAATAGACAATTAACTAAAATTTGACATTCACATATCCATGACCATAAAAAAGTCCACAAAAAACTAGGAGCATTATACAGAAATAAGCAACTTCTCACCAAAGCAGCAAAGATTTCAATAGCAAATTCCCAACTTATCTCCACCCTACTTTATGCCTCTCCAATATATACCAACCTAAGGCAATGCAATCTAAACAAGCTAGAGACCTGCTACAACAAATTCACCACAGGGGCATCCTACCATAGTCACCACTGTCTCTCACTTGCTGAACTGGGCTGGCTTGAACTCCCTCATCTCCTTCAATGGTATCAACTCTCCCTCGTCCACAAACTAGTAAACCATCCACTAAATGTCCCATCCCTCTAGAATCTACTCCAACCCTATCGCACCACCAGACCACTAAGATCCAGCAACAAAAATCACTTGCAGATCACTAAAGCCAATAACTCTGCTGGTGAATCACTATTCTGTTGCACCATAGCCAAATTATGGAACTCCCTCCCACCCACAATTACCTCCATACCATCATGCACCCACTTCAAAACTTACTTAAAGCGCACCTAAAAACATCCTGGCTATGCCCTTGCAACTCCCACTCTAATATCACCCACCCCATCCAACCACTACCTTTCTTTCCACTCCACTAACTACCTTGATTATAGCAAGCTCAGATGCTCATAAGCCTAGTACTTATTATACAGCAGGAACTTCTTATTGTAACATTTGTTAATGAATGTTATGTACTTCACAGATAAAGGTTCTAGCTGTCTACTGATGTACTATGTTCTTCATCTGTAAATATGTTGTAAGTAATTGCTATGTAAATTGTTAATTGCTATATAATCCAATGTAACTACTGTCTGTTTATTTTAACTGTGGAGATTTTCTCCTCGGGCCTCCGCTGAAAATGGACCTAAATCCAGTCGGACACTCCCGGTCAACAAATATAAATAAATAAATACTTTACATATTTTACCTTATTTTTTGCCAGTGGGCTAATTGCACTATTACTCACAGTGTATAAACACTACCATGTTAATAAAGTACAGTTACCATAAATGTAGATGTTAGAGTGTATTCACTGTTGCAGTTATCACCTGTGGGCTATCCCTGCTGTGGTAGCCCTCGGCCGACCCGAATACCAGAGTAAATGATTTTCTGCGTCGGCTGCTGTCGCCTGTAGTCTGACGTCATGTTGTCAGTGCTAGAAAGCAAGACAGCCGAAGCCATTACATCAGTTTTTCTTGCCCTAACCTGTCAGAAGCACAAGGAAATATGAAAATAATCCTGGTGGCTAAAAGCTACTGTGAGAAGCTTATGTCCCCCTATGGAAAAAGGATATAAGGGGGAAGGAGGGAGGAAAACCAGGACTGCAACAGTGAATACACTCTAACATCTACATTTATGGTAAGTGTACACAACTGTACTGCTATGTTCTTCATGTTTCACTGTTGCAGTCATCACCTGTGAGAGGATTCCCAAAGCTGAGGAGAGGGGTGGAAGGATTAGAGACCTAGGCATGGGTCAGCATGCCCTGCAGAACTGCAGAGGCAAACCCTGCTCTAGCCTTAGAGAAAAGAGGTAGGTAGTAATGCTTTGTAAAGGTATGGACAGCGGTCCAAGTGGCAGCTTCCAAGATGTCCCTGGTGGGAACTCCTCTGAGAAATGCTGTGGAAGTGGAGGCTGCCCTAGTCGAATGGGTATGAACGGAGTTAGGGGGGTGGTTTCCCATGTAGTCTGTAGCAGAAATGGATACAGTGTGATATCCATTTGGAAATGGGCTTCCCCTCTGCCCCTGGGGCAAAGCTGACAAGAAGTTGGTCTGTTTTTCTGAAGGGTTTAGTACGGTCCAGGTAGTATCTGAGCTGTCTGTGCATGTCTAGTGAGTGCAGAATTCTTTCCCCCTTGTTTTGAGGGTTAGGAAAGAAGGTGGGTAGATGTATGGCCTGGTTGAGGGTCACATCAGATACCACCTTGGGCATAAAGGAGGGGTTAGTTCTCAGGGAGACCCTGCCTGCATGGAAAATGATGAAGGGCTCAACAGCCATGAGTGCCTGAAGTTCTGAAACCCTTCTCGCTGAGGTGATAGCTAGTAGGAAAGCAGTCTTCCAAGAGAGGTATCTCAATTCTGCTGAAGCAGCAGGTTCGAATGGTGGTAAGGTTAGTTTTTCTAAAACATAATTCAGGTCCCAGGCTGGTGTGGGTGGCCTTCTGGGAGGTCTGATATTATAAGACACTATAAGAAATTGTTTAATCAAAGGATGTGAGAAGAGGGGGCAGTCTGTATCGAAATGAGCTGAAATGGCATTTTAATAGAAGAGAAGGCGAGGCCACTATTGAGCAACTCAGTTAGGTAGTCCAGGATAAGAGGGATGGCAGGTTGTGAGGTACTGCCCCCTCTGGCCTGGCTCCACGGGCAGAATCTTTTCCATTTTCCGGCGTAAGATTTTCTGTTGCTGGGCCTTATGGCTTCTGGGATAATGTCTAGGACCTGTTTGCTTTTAAATTATTAGTCATGCTGACAGTTTGAGAGTCTGCATGTCTGGGTGCAGCATGCCCCCCCCCCCCCACCTGGGTCAAGAGGTCTGAGATCAGGGGAAGCTGCCTGGGTGGCTGTAATGTCAGGCTGAGCAGTAAGGGGTACCAATGCTTTCTGGGCCAATCTGGAGCAATGAGAATGTCCTTTGGTCTCTCCTCCCTTATTTTTATCAGTACCTTGGGAATAAGAGTCAGAGGAGGGAATGCGTACACAAAGAGTAAGTTCCAGGGGAAGGTCAAGGCATCCACTTTCCACACTAGGTAGTGATACTCCCTGGTACAGAATTTCTTCAACTGGTGGTTGAGGTGTGAAGCAAAGAGATCCATTCCAGGGTTCCTCACTCCTGAATGACTAACAAAAAGATTTTTCTGTGGAGCTGCATTTGTGGGGGTCCAGCAAGTTGCTGCTTAGGTGGTCTGCCAGGGTGTTGTTGATCCTTGGTAGGTACTGGGCAATTAGGTGCAATCCCATGGAGGAGGTTGTCAGCCAGAGGTTCATGGCTAGCCTGCACAGAGGGTAAGATTGTATCCCTCACTGTTTGTTGATATACCACATTACTGTGGTGTTGTCTGTTTTGATAAGCAGAACCCCTGGCCTGAGATGGGGTTTGAAGGATGTCAGAGCCTTTTGTACTGCCATTATTTCCTTCTGACTGATTTGTAAGGGAAGGTGCTGGGCATCCCAAAGACCTTGGGTGCACCTGCCTGCTAGGTGAGTGCCCCAAGCAATGTCTGAGGCGTTGGTGGTGATGGTCTGCCCGGTAGGGCGGAGGATGAAGGGAAGACCCTTGTTCTTGGCACAGGCCCCTGCCCAGCAAATACACTTGGCCCTTATACAAGGGATCAGAGGGAGAGAGGTCTCTAGAGGTTGACAGTGCTGACACCAAAGGTTCTTTAGATACCACTAAAGCTTCCTCATGTGATGCCTGGCCAGAGGAATTAGAAGGATGCAAGATGCCATGTACCCCAAGGCTTACAGGAACTTCCTCACAGTAAGATAACTTCTGAAAGCCAGCTGGGTAAAATAGAGAGGCAAGAAGCACTGGTTTTCTGGGGATAGGAAGGCCATTTGGGATGCTGTGTCCAGCAGTGCTCCCAAGGAAATGATCCTCATGGAAGGTGTATGCTTTGATTTCTTCACATTGATAGTGAACCGTAGGGAAGTTAGGAGGGTTTTGACAAAGAAAAGGTCCTGAAGCAGCTTTTCTTTGCACTCTGCATGAATAAGACAGTCTTCCAGATAAGGGTAAATCTGTATATTTCTCTGTCTGCAAAATGCTATGGCCGGGGCTATGCATTTGGTGAATACTCTGGGTGCAATAGATAATCCAAAGGGTAGCGCAGAGAACTTAAAGTGTTGTGAGCCTGCTCTGAAACGCAGGAATTTCCTGCAAGATTCCCTTATGAGGATGTGGAGGAAGGCATTTTTTAGGTCTAGTGTCACTAGCCAGGCATTTTTTGTCAGCATAGGCAGCAGCTGCTACAAAGTTAGCATCTGAATTTGGGGACCACCAGGGAGGTGTTCAGAATGGATAGATCCAGGATGGGGTGCCAAGTGCCCTCTTTTCTGGGAACAAGTAATAGTCTGGAATAAAAGCCTTTGCCTGTTTGATCGGAGGGGACAGGTTCTACTGCCCCCTGGGATATAAGAGTTTGGACCCATTTCAATGCCTCTGCCCACTGATTTGGAGGTAAGTCTGGGAACCCTTGGAATTGGGAGTTCGTTGAAAGAGAATTTGTATCCCTGAAAAATGATCTTTAAGACCCATTGGTCCTTCATTACAGAAAGTCAATTTTCCAGGGGCAGCCTTCCTCCTAGCTTTTGGTGAGTGAAAGGAGGGCAAAGGGGAGAGAAGGAGTCATTGAGAGTTTTTGCCATAGAAGGATGGCTTAGAACTCCTTGCCTTTGGGGTGGAAGTGGCCCATTCTTTGGTTCTCTGCTGCCCCTGGGATAGGGGCCTGGGTGTTCTCTCCCTGCAGGGCTTACCTTGGTCCTGTCTGCTAGGTGCAGAGAAGGACCAGTGCTTAAAGGGAAAGTTCATGCTGCACCTGGAAGGTTGAATCTGAAAGAAATCTTTTACTGTTTGCATAGATTTTGCTTTGTCTTCCATCTTTTTAAGCAACAATTCTGCTTTTACTCCAAACAAGCGGTCCTTATCCAGGGGTGCATCAATCAATTTAGACTTGACATGATCAGGGAGAGGTAGTTCCTTCAACCTATGCATGTCTATAATGACAGATCCTGACACTGTTGCATTGCTTGAGGCTTCCTAGGGCATCATATCCACAGTGTAATGAGTGTTGCCCACTTGACAAGTAGAGTGCAGTAAATCTGTTAACTCTTTCGAATTGACACAGTCAGGAAAAGTTGAAATCTTTTGCTTTAATAGTTCCAAAGTGTGTTGTTGATATTTTAACATATGGAACTGACAGTTGAGGGCTCTGATAGCTACGGTTGCAGAGCTGTATACTTTTTTACCCCATCTGTCCAGAGCTCTAGAATCCTTGTCAGAAGGAATAGGATTCTTGGCAGAACTACTCTTAGCTCCTTTAGGTCCCTATGTAATTACCTCTGGGTCTGCAGCAGGATTTCTGTACAGGTATTTGTGAGAATATGGTACTCTCTAATACTGGTCAGGTTTACTGGGAGCAGGTGGAGGGCATCAAAGGCTAAGCTGGATTCATGGAAAACATCATCCACCACTTCTAAAATAGGGGGGATGGCCGGGGTCTGTGCCGGGTCAAGTCCAGAAACTCTCTTGGTCTTTCCTTAGACTGGTGGAAATCCTGCAATTCCCATTGGAAATGTTCACTGAGGGTGTGAAGGGTTTCCCCAAAGGAAAGATCTTCTGGTGGGGAGGCAGAAGGAATGGATTCCTCTGCATCTGAATCCTCATAAGCAATCAGAGGTTGTTTCTCTTTAAAATTTGAATAATCAGATTCCTCAGAATGCTGTTTTGTCAATTTCTGGAGAAGGGTGTCTTTTCCTTTTAGAAGTTGTGGCCTGACTACCCCTGATAAGGGAGATGAGATCCTCCGCCATTTTAAACATTTGTGCTTGGGGTGGTGGAGCAGGAGCAAGATGGGGGCTAGAGGCAGATTTTCTAGGGGTGGCCTGGTTTCTAGGCCTAAGAGTATCCACCTGTCTGAGAGAAGTGGTAGTCGGATGAGAAGACGTCGTTTTTTGTCTAGATTTAGTAGTGGAGAGGCCTTCCTCAGAAGCCAGTGCCAGCGTCACCGCTCTGGACCCAACCAAGGTAGAGACAGCCGAAGGCTCGGAAGACGAAGAAGATTTCTGCAGCATACCGAACTCCGAAAGAGTCTCGGTAGAGGCATGCGTAGATATCAAATCAGGCATCAGGGGCTGCGAAAGTGCCTCACTGAATTCTGGAGAACTGACGACCTGCTTAGCAGTAGAGTCGTCGGAAGGCTTAGCCTTGTGTAGTCGGTCTCTATCTTTATCTCTGCATTTTTTTCGGAATGTCCTCAGATTGTTGGTTGACGGACGCCATTTCGGAATGCGAAGACGGAAGACGAAAATACCGGTCTACAATAAGAGCTCTACTGCGAATGTTCTCAAATTAAAGAGGGCACAGAAGTGGCAACGGGGACGTCATGGTCTGGGCCTAAACAAGTGATGCAGTATGAATGGAAATCTCGGTGTGGGATCTGCTTTCCACAGGCGAGACAATTGTTAACTTTTTCGGACATAGGTTAGTGGAAGAAAAAAGTATCCCCCCTAGGTACTTATCTTTAGATGTTTTCAGCTGTAATTCAAACTCTGGTAGTGACCGACCGGCACACTTGTGAACTGCTTCTGCTACGGGCTCCACGGCAAGAAAGACTGATGTAATGGCGTCGGCTGCCTTGCTTTATAGCACTGATGCCCTGACGTCAGACTACAGGCGACAGCAGCCAATGCAGAAAAACACAGACTATGGTATTTGGGCCAGCCGAGGGCTACCACAGCAGTGATAACTGCAACAGTGAAACACGAAGAACATCTTTGATTGCTGTTGGTCTTCCATGTACATACCTTTTTACCATCATCAGCTTAAACTTATATTTTTATATGTTTTATTATATCTCATTATGACTGGAGCTTTTCTCCTCGGGTCTCTGCTGAAAAAGGGCTTTTTGCCCAGTCAGACTAACCCAGTTAACAAATGTCAAATAAATAAACAAATTATTCCCTCTAAATATTAATCCTTATGTAACTTGTTGGACAGTAAACTGGCTCACAAACAGAACCCAAGAAATTAGGGTGGGCTGCTCTACCTCCTCCAAAAGACCTGTCAGTAGCAGTATACCCCAGAGTTCAGTCCTTGAGTCATTCCTTTTTGGCATTTACATCTCAGAGGTCAAAACTAATGTTAAAGGTTTATGGCTGACAAGTTTGCAGAGGACTGTAAATTCGATGCCATCATAAATTCCACATTGGACAGCAAGATCCTCCAAGAGGGCCTTTCCCAAACCAGTAGCTGGTGTTAAAACTATGGACTAAAACTAAATATCAGAAATGGATAATAGTACCCTTTGTCAAGGAAGGCATCCCTTGCAACTATCACACTGACAACACAACCCATGAAAACTGATCCCATAGTTAGGGGCCTGGAAATCTATGCAGACATTGAACCGTCCCTTCCATCACGACATATCCTCTAGTGCAAGAAAGTACATTTTCATTACAAAGCTTATTACTAAGGGTAGTGTGTCCATTTTTTGTATTGGATGCAATACCCATATTACTAAGGGTATTGCATCCAATGCAAAACATGTACAATTTAGCAAGCAAGACATCCTTTGTAACTATCACAATGACAACACATCCCTGAAAATTGATCCAGTACTTAGGGATCTGGGAAACTATGCAAGCAACAAGCTGTCTTTTAATCACCATGTATCCACTACTACAAGAAAGCGCTTTTTCACTGCTTATTAATAAGGGGTCCAGGGATAAGATCATTCCACTGTATTCTGCACTCTTCAGGTCAATAATTGAATAGAATGTCCCCTCCGGTATGTAGCTGCCCAAACATTTGACACAATCTGGAAGGCCACAACATTTTCTTACTAAAAAGCAAGGGCCTAAATCATAAAAACTATGCAAACCCGCTCAAAACCTTGATCCTCTTTGTCAATACATGCTAGTGAGGGGGCAATCTCTGCCTCAGGTAAAGAACCTCAACAGACTGTATCCCGTCATACCTACTGCAAATTTGCAAGTGCAATGGGAACATAAACACATGCTCAAGATCAAAATGTCTTTTACAACATAAATAGAACATGGTGGAAGGATAGATATGTACTACAGAGAATACCCCTTCTCTGGAATCATCTTCCTGTCCACATAAGCAAAGTACTTTTCATACACTATTTGAACACGGTCTGGATGAATGAATGAATGGATAACTGCAAATTCAGCAATGGTTTAGCACCCTTGTCCTTCTGAATGATTTGTACTTACTTATTAAAATATAAGGGCTAAAACATCTTGGGATTGTATGGCTAGGTTTCAAAAGATCCTCACAGAAAAATATTCTGACAGCATGTCACTATTAGACTTTCAGCTGTGTGTGTGGCTGCTTTGACTTTGCACTAAGTTCTGCAGCTCAACAGTTGTTTTCCACTGTCTTAACAGAAAGTGGTACAGTACCCACATTAAAATGCATTTACTTTACCTTCTGGCACATTTTTTTTGGAACCATTACCTGATTTGACAATATTTCATCATTCACAAGATATAATGGGCAAAAGGGCTGTGGAATCAACTATCCGGTGAAAACCAAACTGAGATAAATACTGTTAAGCTACCAATATAGAGTCTTAACTTTCTTTGCTTCACATTCGTTTCTCACATAAATCCAAGGATGAAGATGTGGATGGAGTTTGTTCAACGAATACTTGTCCATTTTGCAATGTTGTTAATGCACTTTGAACTGCTGGCAAAATAATAATACAGGAAACAGCTCAATTAAAAGTAAAACTGTAACAAAACAGCAGCTACCACAAATGAAAAACAACCTTCTACCTTTGAACTTTTCTACAATTCTTAAAGAAAGGCCTTGGGGGCTTTGAAAACTTTTTTGTTGCATCACAGTGTATTTATCTAAATCAGCCAGCAAACAAACCAGAAACAACCATTTACCTTTCAGCTTTGCAATTCTTCAGGAAGGGCCCAAGGAACCACATTAAATCACTTCTCTCTAGAACAATCCTGACTGTACTTCTCACTTCTGATTTCTCATTACAGTAATTTCCTCTTACTCTCACTCAACTATATATTTTTTTCCTATTGCTACCTTCCTAAACTAATTTTTCTCTTCTCTTAGAAGTCGTTTATCACAAAAAATTATTTTACTATGCCAAGCAGACAAATGTATTCCCATAAAGTAAACTCATTGCTGATTGTAAACTGCTTCAGTGTATAAATACCTCCTTCCTCTACGTACGTGATGCATACATTAGATGTGGATTCTTGTACTGTGTATAATGTCTGACTTGTTTTGCTTAATCTCTTTTATGCATAATTTTATACTGTATATAATTCTCCTATTGCTTTTTTTAAACTTTCACAATTGTTTTAATGTCTGCACAATATATGAAGTTTTTCTCCATGAAGCTTCACTGAAAAGGGGTTCATGCTAAACACTGTTGGACTATCCCAGTAAACAAAGACAAAAAACATAGGTTCATAGATAGGTACTAGGCTATTGGCCCTAGGGCCTATATAGGCCTAGCCAAAAAGGTACCCTGGCTTTCACCACCCAAGAAAATTATTTTCCTGTGCCCCTGTCGAGCAGAGACACAGAAGTCATTCCTGGGGTGAATTTCCTGTCTCCCATCCAATCATCAATATTTTTCTTGAAGTGTGCTAATGAGGAGCTTTGTTTGATATAGATAGGTAGTTTGTTTCAGAGTATGGGAAGTCTCTGGGACAGGAATCTATCCCTCCAGCATGTTCTGTTTATTGTGGTGACAAGGTTTAGGTCCCTAGAGCGCATAGCTCGGAGGGATTGGGATTTCTTTAAGTGGAGCATGTACAACAGCTCTGGGTTTGACATAGCTTTGTATGTTAGGCAGAGATCACCTCTGAGTAGGTGATATGCGATGGAGTAAAGCTGGAGTTTTTTGAGATGGTCTGCATAGGGCATCTGTTTGAGGCCGGTAATCCTCTTTGTGAGGTATTTCTGCGGCCTTTCTAGTTGTTGTTGATGTCTTGTGAGGTACGTACCAAAAGGGGTGTACTCTATAATGGGTCTAATGAGTGATGAGTAGAGGGGAACAATTACCTCTTTTTTTCCTGGATGAGAAACCTTTTGTGATGACGTGTGCCACATAGAAGGATTTCCTGACTACTGTGGCGATGTGATTATCAAAGGACAGACTACTGTCCACCTGTGTCCCAAGGTCTTTTATCACACTTTCGGTGTTAAGTATACCACCGCCTATGTGGTAGTTCATGGGTACAGAGTTTTTACCAAAAGGGATGACAATGCACTTTTTGGCACTGAGCTTGAGGCCATAGCTTTGGCACCAGGCATCTGTCTCAGTGAGGCCGTTTTGCAGGATGTCCACATTGTTAGGAGTTTCGATTATGGCTCCTAGTTTGCAGTCATCTGTGAACTTCATTATCCAAAGACCTACTGTGTTAGCCTGCACTTCTGAGAAGTAGATACCAAACAGGAGAGGACCCTGTGGTACTCCACTTGTCACTGGTCTGAAGTCAGATTTGGAGTCTGCTACTTTCACAGTGTGGATTCTGTCAGTGAGCCAGTTGGCAACCCATCTTGTGACATAGGGATTTATACCTAGTTTAGCGAGTTTATCTATAATTTCAAAGTGGGGGATGGTGTCGAAAGCCTTGGGGAGCTCTAGATAGGCTCTGTGAACCACCTTACCCTCATCTACGGCTTTGGTGACTGCATCAAAGAAGTCTATCAGGTTTATGAGACATGATCTGCCTTTTACAAACCCGAATTGGGTGGGGTCCAGAGTTTGGAGATTACCAATGTCATTGTTTATAAGTTCCATGATGATACGTTCCACAGCCTTGCAAACCAGGCTCGTCAGACTAATGGGGCAGTAGTTCCAGGGGTCCGTGGTGGCTCCCCCTTTGTGGAGTAGGATAACCATCGCTGTGTGCCATTCAGTGTGCACAAAGCCTGAGGTGAGGGTATGATTGAATATGGTACTTAGGTGGGGTGCAGGTTCATTCTGTAGTTCATGTGAATGCAGCCTGGGATGTTGTCAGGTCCCATGGATACTGTGTTCTTGGCTTTGGAGAGTATGTTTTTTTACCTGTGCAGCCGTGATTACAGGAACTTTGCATTCTTCTGGTATAGAGATGGGACCTTTATGGGGTGAGAGGAGGGTAAAGTTGGCACTGAACCTATTTGCCAGGATGTTGGCAATATCAGTTGGTTCTGTATATTTAGTTCCATTGTGCTGTAACTCACAGCAGATCTGAGTGTTGCCATTGAGATTCTTGACATAGCTATAGAATGCTTTGTGATTGTCTTTAGAATCAGTGGCGATTTTGTTTTCGTAACTAGCTTTGATGGATTTTATGAGGGATCTCAGCTTTTTACTGAGGCTAACCATGGAGTCCCTCCAATCACGGGATTTTACTCTTTTTTGCAACAGTTTCTTTCTTCTGTTGTAGAGTTTGTTTATGGCAGGGGACCACAAGATTGGCTTCCTTTTTTTGGAGTTTAGCATCTTGTTTCTGTTAAGGATTGCATGATCCAGGCACTCGTGTAAGTGCTTATAAAGTGCATTTGTGTAGGATTCAGCAGTTGTACCTCTATTGTCCGTCTGCATGGGTGACGTGGAGTTTGGCACTTCTGTCTTAAGAAGCATGAAGTTGGCTTTAGAGAAATTTTTTACGGTGGTTTCCTTAATGGGGGGTGGAGGCGGGATGTGGATGTCTAGGGTGATTAGCTTGTGGTCGGATCTGATCAACGAGGAATTGACCTCTGGTGTGAAACACTGGCTGCCCATGCTGGTAATGACCAGGTCTAGGATACTGCTGCCCCTGGTAGGGGTGTGGATAAGCTGATCCAAGGCATTGGAATTTATGAATTCCAGAAAATGTTGAGCAAGAGTTGGTACATGAGTAGTTTTCCCAGTTAATGGTGGGGTAGTTGAAATCGCCCATTATTAGGGTGTTAGGTTGTACCCTAATATTTCAGTGTATCAAGAAATGAGGAGTGGGAATCCTGAGGCATGGTGGGGGATCTGGAGCAAGCTACAATTTGGATTGCGGTCATGCCCAGAGTTAGTTGCACTTGGATAATCTCGGATGCATTATGCTGAGCAACTAGCCTGGAGGTGTGGATATCCTTAATGAATATGGACACGCCTCCACCTTTAGTGTTTCTGTCCAGGATAGGTGGCCGAAAGGTGTGGTATGAATTATAGCCTGGTAATGCAGGGGTCTTCTCTGGAGCCTTGAACCAGGTCTCCTGTCACTGTACAGATATTGATGTTCTCCATTTTAAGGAGTGCCTTGAGTGAGTGCATTTTGAGGTTTAAACCTTATGGATTTTTTTTTTACACAAATCATTACAGTGTGTCTATCCACTCCAACCAGCCACCACTCATCTGATCTTCTCAACAATTACTTAACTTGGACTATTACAGTTTGCACAAACTAAAAATAATTTCAAAGGCCAATTTCAAAGGCCCACAAGCCTAAAAATCCTAGACTCTTGCAGGAGACGCATACAGGTTCACTCAAACAAAGCTTTGACCTGCATGACATGCAGGAATTCAGGAAGCAATTCCCTAAAGATATACCACCATTTGTTGAAGATTGTATTCAAAAAGTAAGGCATTCTTTTAACATGTTTATGATCTGCTCTCCCTTCTCGTTATCAGGGACAAATCAAAATGGCTACAGACAACAACTCAATCAATGAGGCCATCAAGGCAATAAGACATGGCCTTGAATCCCTTATCAGACTAAAGCACAACACAGAGATTGATGTACAACACAAAGACACAGTTCATAATCCCAATGCCCATCTAAAGCATTTGCATTCTGTCCTTTTACAGCAGCAGTCAGACTGTTCTCTGAGAGGACCCTAGGATACTAAGGATTTAGCTTATCAAATTCCTTAAGAGTGCAAATTACAGGACTTGAACAAAGTGAGAAGACACAATGTACGAGTAGTAATAGTTATAAGTAACTACCCTTTACCATTTATTACAACAGAAATTTGTTCTTTACTTGCAGTCCCAGCCCTTATCTATGAATCAATATGCCCATCGCATCACTCCAAGGGTAAGGAGACTGAATCAGCCACGGTACTTTAAATTCATGTATTTATCTATATTTGTTAAATGTGATAGAGCACTGATCCTCATGGGTCTTTTTCAGTATCAACCCAGGTAGACTGCCTTTGTTAATGACTTGCTAAGAATCACGCAGTTATTAAAAGAGAACATGTTTATTTTATCATCTCTTGATGTTTCCTACACTTTAACTCCACTTTTGGACTCTATATACTTTTTTTATAGTTTTAAATGCAACTCCAGAGCCTGCCCACATGGGGTCTGTCATCTTGATTTTTAAGTCAACCTCTAGGTATCCCACATTGCAGTGTTTCACTTTAAAATATTACACCAAAGCCCCTAAGCTCCTGTCAATGCACTGACTTTACATGTGTTTTCACGTATACCCTGCTTTCTTTCAGTTAGTCAGGTTTAATTACCATTTCTTGCTTTTCAATGACTATTTAAAAGACAAACAAGGATAATCACGCAGAACAGTATTCTAAGCCTAGGTGGGCAGCCCTCAAACAATAGATGCATTGGCATGTGCAACTGAACTGGGTATTTTATGGCAGCTAGACACACATTTTTTAAAACATGAAGGTTTGTCAGATGATATGAAAAATCCAAAGCCATGAAACAAGTAAATGTATGCATTTGTAAAAACAATGGTTGGAGAACAAAGTACCCCAAATGAAAAACAAAATATCAATAATTCAGCAACAAAGAGGTATCATACACGGTGTGGGTCCAAGGAACTTTATTAAATAAAAAATAAAAGTAGTAAGCGCTTTTGCATCCATTGATGCTTCATCAGACTTACAAGTATTTCAGTCTGTCTTGATATACAAATTACGAGACCTTCTCATTGATCAATTAACCAATCAAACTAAATAGAAATAGTCTCATAGACAATGAAATTGCACACAAGTATAAGGTTTTTCTTGCTCAACTAATGAGCAAACAAATCAAAAACTAAATATCTCTTAATAAAAATATGAAAACATATAACAAGAAATATAAAATGTAAATAAACCATTGAAAACTAGTGTATATTGCTTAGTAAATCCTGCTGCACCCCACTCCTAAAAACAACAGATGGCAGTATCCACCCATCTCTGATTAGAGACCTATGTGTTGGCTAATATATACTGACCACACTGCAACGATTAATATGTCAGAAACAAATATACATATACATTTATATATATATATATATATATATATATATATATATATATATATATATATATATATATATATACACATTTTAAATCATACAATAAAACCAACAAAAAATACATATATGGCACATATATTAAATTCATGTGATCAAAAATGAATATAGTCTAACATCAAAATAAAATAAAAAAAATAATAAAAAGGCCTAAAAGACAGACACACACACACATACATACACACACACACACACATATATATATATATATATATATATATATATATATATATATACACACACACATGTCTTTCAATAGATAGGCCTTTGAGGCATTAGGGCATTAGGTTTATCGCATTTGTTTAAATATAGGAGGTTATGAATATGCATTTATATATAATTTTACAGAATCTTTTTATAAAAATTCTGTATGCACAAAAAGCACTAACACAAATGTTTTCACCAACAGTGGCCAAATGAGATATTTCTAATGCTAAAAACAGTTAAAGACTCAATTTCCAGCCATCTTGCTTGTTAAAATAATAAGCTATCAAGTGAACGTTCAAAACTATTTTAGAAAAACTGAACAGAGACTATGTATTCATGCCCTTGTACTCTCCCCTAATAATACACGTCATATAAGTAAGACCAGGAGAGGAATGAGATTTTCTTGAGATTACACATTATCCCTTAAAGTAACATCATACCCCAAGAGCTGTACAGCTAGTTTTTTGTCTTAACTCAAAAACATTTAAAAGTTATTAATTAGCAAACAAAGGAGGGCAACCAGCTATACCATCAGTTACAGTTTCAGTAAAAAAGTGGGCAAGTGGCAATCTGAAGAGTGGGGTGAAGCAGCTACAAGTCAGCTCTCATAGTCCTAGGGGTTTAAAGTACCAGACAAGTGTAGCATTAATGTAGAGACAAAATGCAGGCATGCCAAGGCTTTTCCTCCTAAGGCAGATTAAAATACCAGACAAGTGGAGTAGTAATGCAGGGGAGACACAGAAGACACTCCAGAGTTTCACCTGCTATTTGGCACTGAAGTACCAGACAAGCAAATTACAAATGTAGGACAGCCATTGTAGACACTACAGAGCTATTCCTCATGCAGGGAACTACAGACACATGAAGTGCTAATGCAGAGTAGACACTGCAGGCCCTCCACAAATGCAGGACTAAATAGGTTATGCTCTCCTTCTTTGTGAAGAAGCAAATGGTCTGCAATGCATTGTGGGGTCTACTATGAGACTCTGCTATTCTATCAAGTGAAACTCCTCCAACAACCTGCAGACCCAGTTAAGGGTAACTTGCATGCTTTCCCAGTAGCTTTGATGGTGAAGGACACTCTAAGAAAAGGTAAGTGTCAGCAGAGCCCTGCAACTTATGTCTCTCTGTTGCATATGATGAAACAGCACAAAGGCTTGAAGCAGAAACTTGAAAAATATAAATATGCTAACTAAACAAGTAAATAATGGTACAGCTCTGATGGATTGTTTTAAAAAGGACACAATACAAAAGTAAAATAAGAAAAATTGTTTTCAGAACTACTAAGTTATTAACAGTTAAAATAATTCCCATCAACTCCCCTCACATCCACTTACCTCTTTTCCGTTGTCCAGCAACATAATATCATCATCTGCCAGGTCATCCTGACAGAAGTCCGAACATTTCTCTGAGACTGCAAAATATCCCTTCTCATTGGAGCATCTAAAAAAAGACGAAGTATTAAGTACTGTAAGAAAAAATGTTTGTTACAACTACAACAAATTCATTCAGACGACAATTTGCAGCAATAACATAACACTCTATTTTATAAATATGGAAGTTGTTGTGTCTTTTGGCTTTTCCCGGTTAGGGGTCGCCACAGCGGAACTCTGGTCCGCTAATGATTGGCAGTAGATTTTTACGTGCCGACTTGCCGGGCCTGGCGCACAACCTTCAACGAAGGAACGCCCATTCACGCATGTCGCCACACAGAAGACGCTCTAACTGAGAATCGAACGGGGCACAAGCAAAAAGATTTCTACATAAACAGCAGCATATTTACAAGAAATTTGGTGCATATAGATTATAAACGTTTGAGAGTTTTGGTAAGAGGCTTTTTATACAAATATATTTATATACAGTATAAAATAATTTATGTTTAATTATTTCACTACTAAAATGTTGGTGACTTAATTGCCTGGATTTGACTTATGGCAATTAATTTTCATAGTTAAAAGAAACTGTTTAGTCTTTAATAATTTAGATTAAAATCAGTTTATGTAATGACCAACCATTAACCAATTTAAATTAGATGTACTTTAAATTTTAAATTTTACTCTATATTTTTACTGCGGTGGTGGTGCTGCGGTAGTGTTGTCGCCTCACAGTTAGATGTTGCCTGTTCGATTCTCAGTTAGAGCGTCTTCTGTGTGGTGACATGCGTGAATGGGCGTTCCTTCATTGAAGGTTGTGCATTAGGCCCGGCAAGCCAGCACGTAAAAATCTACTGCCAATCATTAGCGGACCGGAGTTCCGCTGTGGCAACCCCTAACCGGGAAAAAGCCGAAAGACACAAACAAACTTTGTTCCAGTGTTTGACAACAGCTACAAGGCAAGTGATATCATCAACAGTCAGTGCAAGTTCTTTCTTAGAAGTACTGAATCAGGAAGAAAGAGCTCTCCATAACCAGAATTAAGAACTACTGTATGTTACCTGGACACAAGGTGTTAGTCCAGTTAGACAGACTTTCCTATAAATTTTGAACTTGACAGCATGCCCCACATCTTATGAAAAATAATATAGTTGTTATACAAGTTACCCAAACAACGTTCGGCCAAAGCAATTAAGCCCCTCCTTTTTAATTGGCATTAGTGTCCAACAGGCATTCTATAACAGTCTGAGATGTAAGCAGTGACAAGAGGAAATATGTTTAACAGCTTTACATTTCAACTTTGTATGTCTGGTCAGTTTTTGACCATGGTCTGAGACTGAAATTGGTCAGAACTGATCAGTGCTCAACCCAAGTAAACAAATTCAAATAAATTAACAAATATTTATTCTGTGCCTTATCTGGTGTTTAACCTCCTGGGACAGAGTCAGCCCTCCGTAAGCTGGCAATAATGGGATGCCACTGAAGATGAGCTAGCCTAAGAGGGACCATCACTGCTCACTTGGGAGGCTTGATGGGTTGGCTGTCCCTATAATCCTTTTAGCACGTGCTCTCTACTCGGCCTAGGAGTAAGCATGCAATGAACTCTGAGGGATGTCTCCAACACTGCTGTGATGTTGTTATGAGTCCTGCTCCTCCTTAAGACAGTTGGCCTAAAACGTAATGTAATCTTGGGAACACCCCAAATATATGCACTTCACCGCTCTCCCCACGGAGAGGCCAGCAGGCAACTCCTCATAATTCCTCCCCTACCCATGCCAACTTCCCCACGGAGAGGCCAGCAGGCAACTCCTCATAATTCCTCCCCTACCCATGCCAACTTCAATAGCTGCCCACACCATGAAATTAACTCAGTCTTGTATGCCACAGTCAGGGATTTGCTTCACTGGACTACAGGAGCAGAAACTGTTCATGTTGTTATGCTGATGACTTCTCCAGGGCTGTACAAATACTCTAGCTGGGGATGTTACATTTTGTCTTATAAACTGAATAAATAATATGATTTTTTTTTTTTTTTTTGCTGTATTCACTAGCCTCCCTTGTTTTGTCATATTGCTGATCTATTTTTACATCAACTAATATAAAGTTTTCAGACATTCGTTTCTGAACTCATGACTAAAACATTTGTGCCTACTATGTTTGGCAGAGGAGACTGTGGTATGGGGGGGGGTCTGTTTACTCCCCTTTCTCTCTCTAAGCACATATCAAAGTATCACCGTTAACTTGCAGATATTACTAAAGACAGTACTGCAGGTACAACCTCACCCGTTTGTACTCCACAGATAACAGTAAATGGTTAACTGCTGAAGGTCACTAAAACTGTAATCTCAGAAGACATGAATCTTCCATAATAGAGCCTTCAAGTGGAGACTAACCAAAGGCTCACTGTTAAAAGGTACTCCTCACAGGTATGCATGATGGAGAAAAGACTTGGCCAAGATTCACCTGGCTGTCAAGAAACCCAGGGTCCTTACAATGAACATCTGAGAGAAAGATTAATGTTTTCAGCAATTATGCTAAAAAAATAACATAAAGGTCAATCCCTCTAAAGAATGAGGTTATAGTTGCTCAGTTGACACCTTGGGCAATCACCAAATTGATATGCCCCTCAACTACAGTTAAGGATCAAAAGAAATCCTCCATAACTGAGGTCCAAACAAGTCCTCTAGAACTATTATCTTTCTACACAATAGTTATTTATTATCTTTTCTACACAATCTGAAGCACTTTTCAGAAATTGTAGCTCATAGCTGCAATTCCTAACACAAACAGACTGGCAACAGGCCTTTGAAATCACTTAAGCAGGCACAATCTTAATCATAGCAGCTTAAATAATTACTTATACTACTTTCCATTGCAAGGACAGATCCCTATTCATACCCAGCCACCCAACAATAGAGACTGAGCTTCTGTCTTGTAGGAACTAATTGACACATCTTCTACGATGCAGCTCATATGGTCCAACAGGTTGCACCTAGAGCAGCCATCCTCCTCTCCCTACCCTAGCTATGGCTTTGCTCCAGATCTGTACACCAGTGATTACACTGGTGCATTTTTGCTTACATGCAAGTCAGTCAACCAGGCATATAAGCACTTTAGTGGCTCCACCATGACCAGTTAACTTTACAGTTTAGCAAGCAGAAGATATCTTGCCTACAGTGTCTCCCAGTCTATTACCGTTACCATGCCATAGCTGCTAACCTATTTGTTCTACCCTAATCCATCTAATCTAAGTTGCTCTGAATCCAGCTTTTGTGTTTTGCTCCACCACCTTCTAGCAGTTTATGTCCATCACCCTTTACAAGAAGAAAAATGTCATTATGTCTGCCATTAATTATCTTGATTAAATTAAAAAAAAACAAGATTTTCCTGATATAAGCCTCAATCAACGGCTGTGGGAGAAATGAAAACCCTTGATCTGCACAGGATTACTTCAAAGGTAATAAACCCTCTCTGCAGTGTAACAGATAAGGAAAACATAAAACAACCAGGTTTGCACTTTTGAGTTAGTGAAAATGTACCTCTGAAATATGCATATTTTCTTCTGAAGTACACCGAATCAGTATATGAGCCATCTCTATTTCTGTATCTGAGTTGTGGAGAAATACTGGCCTGGACTTAGAATGCTGTAGATGCAGCACTAGTCATCACTGTGAAGAACATGCTTCATTTTCAGAGAGACTTCACATGACCACTGACAATGCCAGAGAAGTCTGTGAAAAGAAAGTGTTTAAGTAGCACCAACCATACAGTCAGCCTCAGAAATTCAGTGACACAGTTGCTTTACCATTAGAAAGTGTCCTGGAATCAACCTGAAAAGTATGGACAGTCTGTAAACTACTGAGCTTTGTAATGGATGTTGAGAAACATAACTAGTTAAGCTACATTCTACTTTTATCATCTAATGCTTGTATTATTACTTTTGCTTTAAATAATCCTACTACTGGTCTCGGCGTGTTGAAACTGCTTATACACAGTCTTTTATTAAGCAAACTTTGTGGATGGTGGGAGGTGTTCATGGTGGTGCTACATGGGTCATACTTTGCTTTGACTCAACAGCACTGGATGGAAACTTTCATTATTTGTACTTTTTTGTATCCTGCTGCCTATCGGCCATCAGCTCCTCGCAATCCATTGGTCCACTTATTCCTCATAGGGAGAAAGTGGTTTACAGCCCATTCATTGCCTGTGAAGCAAGTAACAATCACAAAGTCATCACCCTGGTAACTGATAGGGCATTTTTTTTATTGATGTGGCCTAACCCCACCCACTGGTGGGGACACGGAATCTAGTATCACCACAGACAGACCACATAAGCCCCAGATACAATGGTGTACCTTGTCCCTGACATTCCTCTGGCAGAGCTACAGGAGTGGTTTGACCCTCCCTTAAGGATGCCAGGTCACAGGGGAGGAGTTATCACAACCCTGTCCACCAAAACAGCCCTCTGATGTAAGGTGCCATACTTCCTGCTCACCATGGCTCTTCCAGCCTCCCAAGCAGATAATCGATTTTGGGTTGTCTGGAATCACAGCCAGATCTTTATTCCCCTCTGTGCCACAAGTATTACTTACATATTTTTGACACACTATAATTTTACAGAAACTACTATATCATGCTCATTATTTCATGAATATTTCTTGTCAACTTTGAAAACAATGTTATTCTTTGCTTTTGAAGATTGCTGAAGACAAATCAGTTAGTGCGGCCATAATGCCTGCCACAGACAGTTCAGTACCTAAATGCTTCAGCAAAATGCTGACAACTTAGAGAAAACACAAGCAGGTTGTACAATTATTGATATTATACGGTCACAGCATATGTTCTTCCATGTTTGTAGTGTCATCTTCATTTCATAAGACTGAAAGTACACGTTATAGATAATGAATGAGACACATGTGCATTGGTTGTAAACAGAAAGCAGTGAACACGTACCACCTCTTGAACAAACAGCAGGGGTCAGGAAGCTAACTGGTTATTTGTTGTGTGCCTAGAGGAATTTTAGACCACAGTGATTAGAATCTGCATGAAATCCAGATCACAGTTTGTCAGATTCCTACTTGATTATCTGCAATGAAGCACAGTTTACCTATTTGTTAACATACACTGGACCGTAGTGACTTGGGTTACTTTCAACCAATGTGTGAGAAACAGTTGTGGGGCTGAGACCATTTCATTACAATACCACTGAGAGAACAAGTACTAGATGTTACAGAATATACCTGAAACTTTGGTTCCACTACGTCTGACTTTTCCACTTACTAACTTAATTCTATGCAAACAGTTCCATGCTATGCCACAGTTGGAAACAAATTCTGTACAGAATCTATAGAGTAACTGTGTAACCAAGATGCAGTGAGGTCAGCAGGAATTTTTTTTTCTAAACATTTTATTTTACTTCTATACTGCCACCTCACCACTACTACCGTCATCTTTATTCCATGATCACTCCACTTCCTCAACCCACTTCTCCTTCTTCCACTTTAAATGTAACAATGAAACTTGGAATCACTTCAGAATGGCTAACAAATACAGGTCTAGAAGCAAACCGTGTCACTGTAATACTTCTGCAGAAAATAATAAAGGAAAGCTGCAGAACTCCATATAAAATTGGGAGGAAATCAGTTTGCAGAAAAGAAAGTTTGGACAGTTTAGTCGGTCCCTACTTATTTTTTCATGTTTTTTTTTTATTTACTTATTAACCAGGTATACCCATTGGGTCAAACTGCCCCTTTTCAGGGGAAATCACATTTACAGACTTTCTCCCCACCTTCTGTTTACAAAGTGCTTTGGTAAGATTAACACATATACCATCTATACCATCCTATAATTCCCAGCTATTAAACTACTGCAGGCAGTCGCTATTCTTTAAATGAAGTGATGCTTCTTAACGTTCTTGCTTCATTTCCAAAGTTTTTTCCTCATATTTTTATCCTAGTAGTATAGCTCCTATGAATGAATACAAACTGCTGGATCCTGTCTACGTCTTTAAAAAATGCCAGAGCCTTATCTGGTTCATTTGGCTGCAGTGCTTTTCCCCAATAGGTTGAGTGGCAAACAAAACACACACACATGCACACACACATTCTCATACCTCCGCAATACAGCTGCAGAATAATGTACTTTTATCATGGAAAGGAAGGCATGACCCTGTGTGGAAAAGATGCAGAACTGCACTGTGAGCATCTTAAGCCAGATGCAGATGTAATAGGGTAAAATCTAAATTCAGCTGAATAATTTTAAACTCCAAACTTGTATAAAACGAGGACGTATTGCCTGCTACAGAATCACCACCTACCTGAACAGTCTGGCATGTTTCATATATTCTGCATCCTCATCGTATGGCTTCTGTCCACCAATACCAACCCAGAAGAAGTTTTCAGGTTCTTCTCCCTCATTTATCACCTGAAATACATAAAATACAACACTTAACCCACAGGATTCTTTTCCAGCTCTATTATTTTACTGTTTTTTTTGTTTGTTTTCTACATTTGACCTTGCCAACCTGAACTTGGACTTCATGTTTGAATGGAGTAGAAACCTGTGTGTGTGTGTGTGTGTGTGTGTGTGTGTGTGTGTGTGTGTGTGTGTGTGTGTATATTTATGTGTGTGTGTGTATGAGACAACACCGTCTCTCTCACACACGCACACACGCACACACGCACACACGCACACGCACACACACACACTTTATTCCTTTTCTAGGTCATAGCTGTAGACAGTCCCCCGAGTCAGTGTACATATCACATTATGGCTAACACATCAGTAAACAGTAAATTAATAACTTAGTAAACAAGTAAATATGAAAGCACATAACCAAAGATGTGAGCCTAAATAAAGGAAAAACTAGAGACACCTCAGCACAATATGATGCTCAGGAATAAGTGAATGTACTAGTGGAGGGGAGGGACTATTAGAGAGGCAGTGATGAAAAGGTAGAAAAGTAGGACAAGATATAAAAGGATGGAAAAACAGAAATAAGACGACAGCATTACAATGAGCAGGTCAAACAGCCAGCTAATCTACCAGATTAACAGAAAAAGACTCAGATGGTCAAATCCAACAAATACAGAGACATAAAAATTTTACCCCAGTGTTTTAGGGGGAAAAAGTTATAAATCGGAAACAGAAACGATAAATTATGGAGATAGTAGCTTTGGTGGTTAGGAGAGTAAGGACTGAAACACAAACATTCTAACAAAAGAACCCGAAGGAACTGCCCCAAGTTGAAGAAGGGAATAAGGAATAGAATGAATGGTGTAACCAAAAGGGAACAGTTACTTGGAAGAAGGGCAAAGAAGGAGAATCAGGAGCCTATTTGCTGAGGATAATAAAGTAAGCACTGGAGCTTGTAGAGGTTATGAAATAAGTACTGGGACATTCACAAAATTCATCCTAATGTCCCGAGTGAAATGGCAGACCCTCAGCCAACCATCTTACCTGCTCTTTAGCACCAGGCAGGTACCTTTAGAGCAGAGAACATGCTGGCTAGGATGATCTGAACCCAGATATACTGACCAGTGACACAGGCTTTAGCTAGGAGTAAGGTGATGGACAACACTATAAAAGAGAATCCAGTAACACTGACCAAGCACAACAAGCAAATGGAATTAAGGCATCTAAATCCTACCAGACAAAAACTGGCTGATAAAACAACAACATGGATCCAGTGAATATCTTCTATTTATTTTTTCAGGAAGCATTAAAAAAACCTAAGCCCCCTCCAGTCTCTAGAAGGCTGTCTCATCTTGTGTCAACCTAGGACATCTCTTCTGGGGAGATGGGGCTGTATACATGTCATATCACAATGGCCTACAATCAGAAACAATCACATCAGATAATCAAGTCCCTAATATCACACATTTGTCTATTTTCCCCACTTTCTCTATAACTCTCCATGGAGACTATGGAATAGCTTCACGAAGTCATATATATAGTCTCACACACTGGTCATCCTCATCATCACACATGCACACTCACACATGCATGTGTGCATACGTATTAAACAAAATCATCCAGTGTCTGCCAAGTGGCAATCATGGGTTTAGACTCTATTCCCCTTCTCTCCCATGGAATGGGAACAGCTCAATAGAAGTTCCATTACCTAGTTGACCATATGACCCCACACTGTTCATGACTTATCCTTTAATACAGCATTCAACATTAATCACACAAAAGGCTGAGAAGGAAGCAAGAAGAACTGGAAATTGAACACATACAAATATTACATGGATAGTGCAGGCAAGTCCCAGAGGAGGTGACTATTCTGGTCCAAACCATAACCTTAATTAGTGACACAGCACTTGGAGAAACAAGATCAGCAACTTATTTGCTGATGAGACTGCGGTGGTGGTGCTGCGGTAGCGTTGTCGCCTCACAGTTAAACGTTGCCCATTAAATTCTCAGTTAGAGCCTCTTCTGTGTGGCGACATGCGTGAATGGGCATTCCTTCGTTAAAGGTTGCGCGTTAGGCCCAGCAAGCCAGCATGTCAAAATCTACTGCCAATCATTAGCGGACTGGAGTTCCGCTGTGGCGACCCCTAACCAGGAAAAGCCGAAATAAACAAACAAACTTCAGTACACAGTGGAGCTTGGAGAGGTTATCAAACAAGTTAAAATGAAGTAGCTGTGGGGCAGTCTAGACAGATTAGTCATACAATTTTAGCTTACAGATTTACAATATAAGTATACTATTTCCCTTGTGGAACATTTTAAGCCTATCCAATTTTCCTTTTGGTGCTTTAATTAACCTATACTGTTTAGTTGATAAGTATATATTATTCCTAGTGAGAATAACTGGGATCATACCATAAAAATTTGATGGGATCCATACATGAAATAAAGTATTTAGGTACAGACACAGAAAAAATTCAGAATAGCCACAATATTTCTACCAGTATTAAATACATAATAACAGCAGGGATCAGTCCTCCCCTGGTCCCTATGACTGCAAGTCATGGGAGAAAATGAAGAAAGGTACTAACGAAATCTGCATATTTCTCTATATTTGATATCTCCAAAAAACTGTCCACAAATGGATGATGCAAACATGCCTAACAGATTGATCCCAAACACCTAGGAAGCACTGTCTGATGCTAACTGAAGCAATGTTGACTATTTTTCTTGATCCATACAAAGTCCAGTTGGAGCCAATAAAACAATTGTTATTTAGTGAAATTTCTGGTTAAGGACAAAAAATTGATTATAATTGTCTATTTCTGAGTCCACCATTCCTTAGTAATGGACAGTCCTATTAGCAGACATCTGTGCCAATAAACCAATCAACAGTAGAATCTATACAATATGAAGCAGTGATGGGTTCCAAGATGCTTTAGTAAAGGTGTTGGTTAAACCTGCCCTGTTTCTGGGAGTTTTACATCTAAATACATTATTCTATCAGATCTGCCACTACTTTACAATAGTAGCGGCAAATCCTTCCTTTCCCCAGTCAGCACGGTGCTTGGGTTTCCCATTTTCAAACAATGGAATAAAAACATGAGAGACAGTAACCTTCTCCTTCTTTGTTTTATAAATGTTAATTTGTCATCAGAAAAGAGTTCCAATTTCTAAATTAATAGCTTGTAATAAGCTGTATCTGAAATGTGTCTATCATTAACACAATTCCAAAAATGAACAAATATCTGATCCTTAATTATGCAGATATGAGCCCTTGGATCAGAAATATCCTTAAACTTACTGTCTTCAAAATGCTTCCCCTAACCCGATGATTGCTGATATGGAATAAAGGGGAGGGCAATATCTCAGAATTCTCTTAAAAATACTGAATCAAAGAAATATTCTGAAACTGCTTATTAATCATACTGAATATCTGACATGATCTACATGAAAGAAAACCTATTTAGTAAGAAAATATAATCTGCCTCACCAACATGGGTGACCACTGCACCACCAGAAGTATAGGACCCTCACTGGTTAAATCTGATCACAAATCAGGCACATTTGAAATAGCTATAACACCTGAACTCCTCTTAGGTGAAATCAGGCTAAAAAATTTCACCAAAGCTAATTATACCCTCCTAAGGGATGGTATAAATAATTTCCAAGCTCCTGTTCCCACAGATGGCATTGACAACTATAATAAGGTATACACAAATGGTCTGTGCAAGCACTCGCACAAATGTACTGTCATAGCTGTACCTGCTGGGATCAAAACAAGATCCTCAAGAAAAAAAAATGGTGGACATCTAGCATTAATAAGTTACACAAGAGGAAGACGTTGCTGTCTAAGAATTAAAAGAGAGGTCCCAGCACTGGAAGAATACCCTCTGCTGCTTGACCAAACAAATAAGGCAATTTATAAAATCCTCTAAGGGCAACTTCGAAAAAAAATTTGCAACCACAGCTAAGGATATCCATAAGACATTTTTCAGCTATATCCGTAACCTAAAAGGTAGGACCCAGACTTGTGCTGAACCAGCTGTGGATGGCATCACACACACTGATCCAATGAAAAGAGCTAAACTATTAGCTGACAGATATGGAGAAAATTTCACCTCCCCTGTCCCCTTCAAACATTCCACAAAGCATTCCCCCTCTACATTTTCACCACCTTGCATCTCCAAAAAGCAAGTCATGAATGCTCTCTCCAAGTCCAAAAACACAGCCTCTAAGGGACCGGACGGGCATCCCACGTTGTGTTTTTAATGGTCTAAAAAAAAGAAGTTAAGTACTTACCATAATGTTCCACGTGTGTTGTCAATCTCAACCTTTATTCTCACTGATGGGTCAGGTCCGATGTATCGGATTCATCTTGGCCTTTCCAAAAGCTCGAGGGCTTCAGCAAAGCTCATGGGCATCCCTCCCTGGTCTATATTAGAACATCGAAGTATTCAAACTTTGAATGTTCTGATATCGAACACTATTTAGCAAACGCTAAGAATAGCAAAGCTGCAGAACAGCGAATTCTTTCCTCAGGAAAGAATTCGGTTGGCCATTTCTATGGCTTCACTATTCTTAGCGCTGTGGTGGAAAGTTACGGATTGGGTTCAGGTAAGTGTGAGATTGTTTGTACGTTAGGGTTAGGGTGCGGGTTAGGCGTGTGTGCGATAGTGACACACTTTAGGGTTAGGGGCGGTTTAAGTGAGTTAGGGCTAGGGCGTGGGTTAGGTGAGTGTGTGATAGTGACAGACCTTGGGGTTAGGGTTTGGGTTAAGGTAAGTGGGTAGATAGTAGTGTATGTTTAGTTTAGTGTAGCATTAGATGTAGGAATTTAAGTGTATGTGTGTGGTTGTTGTTTGTTTGATGTGCTTGTGTTGTGTGTATGTGTTTCGGAACAGCAAATTTGTTCCATGGGAAAAAATTTGCTGTTCTGAATGTTCGCTATATTCATGTTTAGATGTTTTGGGGCCGATGAAATAATGTTCATTATTTTCATCTTTCGATAAGTGATATAAACGCTCCCTCCCCACCCATAATGCAGTTCCCTAATCTCCTCAGATCTTGTTTGCCTCCAGTAACTTAGACATTTAAAAAAAACTGCCTTCATTTAGGTGTGTGTGTGTGTGTGTGTGTGTGTGTGTGTGTGTGTGTGTGTATATATATATATATATATATATATATGGATTCACTTCAGAAGCTCGAAATACTGAAATCTCAAATTTCAGTATCTTGAGCCCAAGAAGTCGAATCCACAAAACAACGAAAAGTAAAAACCGCGAAATTCAAAACCTCGAATACCGGAAGTTTTGAATTTCGGGTTTTACTATATATACACACACACACACCATTCACCACACAAACACACACAATCACTCTACTACATGAAAGCAGGAGGGCAAGCCCCCCTGTGCCCCCACACCCCCCTACTTAAATATTCTCACTCCAAGGTCGCACTACATACAAACACACACAAAACACCCCCACACAAGCTACTTTCTCTTCACAAACACACATCACAGCAACAAAACACACTGACACACACCACAGCCCCTGCCCAAACCCCTTAACACACACACTTACCTGAACACATGACCATAGCAGAACTTTAGAAGTGCGAAATTCAAAACCTCCAGTATTCGAGGTTTTGAATTTCGCGCTTCTAAACTTTCGCTATTATGTGGATTCGGCTTCTTGGGATCAAAATACTGAAATTCGACATTTCAGTATTTCGAGCTTCTGAAGGGAACCCATACACACACACACACACATATATATATATATATATATATATATACACACATATGTGTGTGTGTGTGTATAAATCAGGCAAAGACAGTATCTCGGAGGCTATGGAGATCTGTAAACCCAATAGCTACTCGGTCTCGAAAGAGTGAAGGAAGGGGGTATGGAGGGTGGGCTGCGAGAATAAAGGTCAAGGTGGGCAACACACATGGAACGTTATGTTAAGTACATAACTTCTTTATGTGTTGTTGTCAATCTTGCCTTTATTCTCACTGATGGGACTGCATCCCAAGCAACCTGATTCTTGGGTGGCTCATGGAAGACTATTCCTCAGAACCATAGAACCAAAAGAGGCTCTACTCCTGGAGGCCAAATCCACTTTGTAAAGAGTAACAAAGGTATGGGGTTTTGCCCACATAGCTGCGGCAAAGCTGTTGTCCAAGGATAAATTTGCTTGGAAAGCTGTAGATTTAGCTGTCGACCTGGTGGAATGAGGTTTAACAGGTAAAGGAAGAGCTCTGTTCTTAGAGTTGTAAATGTAGGATGTACAAAGTGTGAGCCATCTAGATAAGGTAACTTTTGAAACTGGTTGATCTTTTCTAATTTCAGAGTAGGATATAAAGAGGTGATCAGATTTCCTAAATTCTGAAGTTCTCTGCAAATAAAAGCATATGTGTCTATGTAACTCCAGAAGATGCAAAGAGCATTCTCCTTTGTTTTGGAAATTTGGGAAGAAAACTGGCAGCTCAATAGACTGGTTTAGGTTACTTTCCAACACAACCTTTGAATTAAGGACGGATTAGCACATAAAGAAACTCTGTCCTTATGAAAAATCAGGTATGGGGCTTCACAGACAAGGCTTGCAACTCAAACTCTTCTAGCTGAGTTAATAGCCACTAAAAATAGTGTTTTCCATGATAGAAATTTCAAATCACATGTGGCCAAAGGTTCAAAGGGAGGACAAATAATATTTGTCAAAATAAAATTCAGATCCCAGGGAGGAGTTGGATTTTTGTATGGGGGTCTTATCATCATTGTTCCTTTCAAAAAGGCTTTACAAAGCCTGTGAGACATAATCGTAGAAGTATTTTCTCCGGCATGGAAATTTGAAATTGCTGCCAATTGGACTCTAATAGTGGCAGCTGCAGCTCCCTCATGAAAAAGTTTCACTAGAAATTCTAGAATAGAATGTACAAGCACAGAAAAGGGATCTGATTATCGCTGGCCCATATTACAAAACTGGTCCATTTACTCTTGCACAATCTTTGTGTAAAAATTTTATGGGAAGACGACAAAATATGTTTGACTGGGGAGGAAAGGAGAGGAAACATGGCGATGAGGGGAACTCGTGCAGCCAAGCTGCCAATTTGTGGATGTGTAGGCTGGGATGTACCATTCCCGAAGGGTGAGTCAGAAGGTCTGGAGCAGGGCCCAGAATCCATGGTTTGTCCACAAAATGAGATTGAAGGAAAGGAAACCGGATTTGATGAGGCCAAAAGAGGGCAATCAGGATTATCTTAGTCTCTAACAAACTTGCTTTCTGTATCAAGTTGGGAATCATGGGAATTTGAGGGAAAGCATAGAGGAGTCCCGGAGGCCAATTGTGATCAAGTGCATCCCTTGGTGACTCTCCCATGGGAGGGATCAGTCCAAAATAGTTGCTGCATTTGGCATTGGCGGGTGATGCAAAGAGATCGCAGCAAGGCTTGCCCCATTTTTGGAAAATCTCTTCTGCAACTTTCTGACTGTGGGACCACTCGTGTGGCCAAAATCTGGCTCTGCTCAATTTGTCTGCAATCACGCTGGATTTTCCCCAAGATGTGCATTGCAATCAGAAAATGGTTGGAGGCCATTGCCCATTGCCAAACCCTTACAGCTTCTTCACAAAAAGGGTAAGATCTGGTTCCTCCTTGTTTGTTTATGTGCCAGACTACTGACATGTCTGACTGGATTGCTATCATTCCCAGAGGGAGAGGGTCCTAAATGCTTGCAACACTAACAGCACCGCTCTCATCTCTAGGACGTTTATGTGAAAATGAGCCTCGTGATCCTTCCAGATTCCTTGAACTGTCTTCCCGAGATAATGCCCCCCCCCCGACATCTGGGAAACATTCGTGGTCACCATGGCTTGGGGTTGAGGGGGAATGAAGGGACAGCCTTGAGAAACTAAGGGAAAGTGAATCCACCATTGCTGATCATTTTTGCAGGAGGTGGTTATGAGGATTTTGTGCGACACTGGAAGATCTAGGATTGACCATTGTGCAGAAAGTATCCAGTGAAGTATTCTCATATGCATATGAGCTAGGGGAATAAGTATGATAGATGCTGCCATCTTCCCCAGAACCTGAAGAGCTAGTTTTACAGAGGCTTATGTCTTCCTGACTTAACAGTTTTACATGAAGGCAGAGATTGCGAACCCTGTCGTGAGAGAGTTTTGGAATCAATGTAGCTGTATTTATTTCTGCTCCTATGAATATTAAATTTTGACATGGCTCTAGAGTAGATTTGCCTTAATTTATGGTAATGGCTAGGGAGGAACAAAGCTAAAGAGTACAGTCCCTGGCTTGTAGCAGAAGATGCCTGGTCAGGCGGTTATGAGCCAGTCGTCCACATACAGAGGCACCCAGAATCCTCAGTATCTCAGGTGATCCGTCAGTACTGCCATGCATTTGTTGAACACTCTGCGGGCTGTAGTGAGACCAAATGGCAGAACTTGAAACTGGAAGTGCCTGGCTCCTAGCCGGAAGTGCACGTACCTTCTGGATAGTCTTTCCATTCGTATGTGACAGTACACATCCTGAAGGTATATAAAGGACATTCAATTGTCTCTTTCCAAAAATGGAAGAATCGGACTGCAGTGTCACCATCCGGAACTTGGTCTTTTTCACAGATTTGTTCAGTTTGCTAAGATCCAAGATGGGTCTCCAGTCCCTTGTTTTCTTCTGAACTAAAGAGAATCTTGAGTAAGTTCCAGATCCTCTCTGGTCTGCGGGGACAACTTGGATGACTCTTTGTCTTAGTAACATTTGAATTTCTAATGTTGCTTGTTCCTTTTGACTGTGTGGAATATCTGGAACTAACTTTTTTACAGGAGTGGGGAAGGAGAAGGGAATTATATATCCCCTGGATATTATGTTCTGCACCCATTTGTCTTTTGTTATCTTTAGCTAGGTTTTGAGGTGCAGAGACAATCATCCCCCAACTGCCTCCACAGGCGAGCAATCAGGCACTGCTTCAGGAGCGCTGGAAGGGTCCACCAAAAGAAGATTCTCTGGAGCACTGATTCTGCATGCCTCCCCTGCCGCGAGGGTGGCATCTTCTGTTACTGTTACCCCCTCTGCCTCTGGGGTAACTTCCATCTTGTGTGTCCTGGTAAAACCTCTGATTTTTCTGAATCACATTTTCCCACTACCTCTCTGACCCATAGGGAATGGTTGGGTAGGTGCAGAAAAACGTACTCCAATGGCAGATGAGGTCTTACCTTCCTGTTCACACCTGGTGTTTCTTCAACTTTAGGCCCAAAGACAGATGAGCTATCAAAGGGAGCGTTAACGAAAGAAGACTTGAAGGGCAACGCAACATCACGAAGGCACATCCAGGCCTCTCTCCTGATACAGATTAATAGGTTGGTACTAGGCTATCGGCCCTAGGGCCTATACAAGCCTAACCATAACAATTCCCTGGCTATTTCTTCCCACAATATTTACTTCCCAGGACCCCTGTCTAGCAGGACGACTGACATGATCCCTGGGGTGAATTTCCTATTTCCCATCCAGTCATCAAGGTTCCTTTTGAAAAGGGCCAAAGTCTATTCCAGAGTCTGGGGAATCTCTGGGTCAGGAACCTATCTCTCCAGCATGTTTTATTCATTGTGATGACCAGGTTTAGATCCCTGGAGTGAGTGGCTCTGAGGGATTGGCATTTCTTTAAGTGCAGCATGTCCAACAGCTCTGGGTATGACATGGCCTTGTATGTTAAGCAGAGATCGCCTCTGAGTAGACTATATGTGACAGAGTATAGCTGGAGTTTTTTTAGATGGTCAGCATAGGGCATTTACTTTAGGCCTGTGATTCTTTTAGTGAGGTATTTCTGTGGCCTTTCCACTTGTTGCAGATGTCTTGAGAGGTACATACCAAATGGCGCATTGTATTCTATTATGGGTCTAATGAGGGAAGAGTACAGTGGGACAATGACCTCCTTTTTTCTGGATGAAAAGCCCTTAGTGATGAGGTGTGCCACATGGAAGGATTTCTTGACTGTTGTGGCGATGTGGTTATCGAAGGTGAGACCACTGTCCACCTGTGTCCCTAAGTCACTTATCACACTTTCAGTGTTTAGTGTACTGTCACCTATGTGGTAATTCACGGGTACATGTATTTTCCCCAAAGAGGATAACTATACATTTCTTGGCACTGAGTTTGATCCCATGCCTGTGGCACCAAGCATCTGTTTCTGTAAGGCCCTTTTGTAGAATATCCACATCATTTGGGGATTCAATAATGGCTCCCAGTTTGCAGTCATCTGCAAACTTTGTTAGCCAGAGTCCCTTAATGTTGACCTGTACTTCAGAGAAGTAGATGCCAAACAAGAGCGGTCCCAGGACTGTACACTGAGGTAATCCATTTGTCACTTGTCTGGGGCTGGATTTTGAGTCGGCTACTTTTACAGTGTGGGTTCTGTCAGTAAGCCAGTTGGCAAACCCATCGAGTGACACAGGGATTAATGCCCAGCTTAGTAAGTTTATCTATGATTCCAGAGTGAGGGATGGTGTTGAAGGCCTTGGCGAGGTCCATATAGGCTGTCTGGACCGACTTACCCTCATCCACAGCTCTGCAGACTGATTCGAAGAAGTCAATCAGGTTCAGGAGACAAGATTGGCCCTTCACGAACCCAAACTGGGTGGGGGGGTCCAGTGTTTGAAGGTTGCCAATGTCTTTGTTTATAAGTTCCATAATAATACTTTCCATGGCCTTGCAGATCAGGCTCGTCAGACTGATGGGGCGGTAGTTCCCAGGATCCAAGGTGGATCCCCCCTTGTGGAGTGGGATAACTATAGCTGTGTGCCACTCAGTGGGCACGAAGCCTGAGGTGAGGCTATGATTAAACATGACACTTAGGTGAGGTGCCAGTTCATTTTGTAGTTCATGCAGTACACAGACCGGGATGTCATCTGGTCCCATGGATGCTGTATTCTTAGCTTTGGAGAGTGCAGTTTTTACCTGTGTGGCCATTATTACCAGAATTTGGCAATCTTGCAGTATTGAGATGGGCCCTTTAGGGGCTGAGAGGGGGTGTAGTTGGCACTGAATCGATCTGCCAGGATATTGCCAATATCCTTGTGATCAATATATTTAATACACAGTTCGTAGAGAAAAAACACCTATATGAAACAGCAAAGCTTTAGGGTATAACCCTTTCTCAATGCTAATACACACTCTAAAACCAATTGAGTTTAAATACATCTCAAAATATCACATGACATGCAGCCCAAAAAATCATGTGACAAAATAAATAAAACAACATAAAAAACTTCAAGTAATAAAACTAATGCATAAAATTGTAGTGCATCAAGAACATACAACACATTGAACATATCAAACAATAATAAATCTAACAATATAGTTTAGTTTGTTGCAATTTAATGAGGATGGGTTTTAATGTAACCATGGAATTTAATCCTGGAGGATGGTCAGCAGCCAATCTAAGGATCCATTCATATTCCTTAGTCTCAAGCAAATTATTAGTATCCCCACCCCTTAATGATATATATACATTGTCTATAACTCTAAATCTAAACCTATGGTTAGAGCCATGTGCAATTATATGTTTAAATAAAGCATTCTTATTATTAGCTCTTCTGATTTCTGACTTGTGTTCAATAATACATTTTTTAAGCTTCCTTGTTGTTTTGCCCACGTAAAAAACGGGGCATAAAACACAGGTTGCTAAATAAACCACATTACTGGTAGAACAGGTTGCTAGTAAATCAAACTTATATACTTTACCAGTTATCGGATGTTTGAACACATTACTCTCAGTGCTCTTGAGATCAGAACAACAAGAGCAATTCATGCAACAAAATGTACCTGAACTAGAGTGAATAGGTAAATTAAAACTTCTATTAAAGTCCTTATAACATAACTTACTCTTCAATGTTCTCATATTCCTGTATGAGAAATGTGGTCTATCATCTATAGCAGCTTTGACATCATCCGATGCCATTAGAGCAGCCCAGTTCCTTCTTATAACCTTCTTAACCAGATGTGTCCTAGTATTATACGAAGTAATGCATCTAATTTTCAAATATTTTTGTTTAACCTTACTTAAAGTAGAAGTGGGTTCATCATCCAATAAAAAAGTTGGTTTAAATTTTGTATTTCTATCAGCAATTATCTGATTTTTTAAGTCTAATAAAAAATTAGAATCATACCCACTTTTCAAAAAATCCTCCATCATTTCATCAAGTTGTCTTATAAAACACATTTCATCTGTGTTTAACCTACTAGCCCTACTAAACTGTGATGTCACTATGCCTTTGAAAACATGAGGGGCATGCATGCTGGTGTTAAAAATATATTTACCAGCATAAACCTCCTTCTTGTGGACACTAGTATGAAGAGAACCTTCCAGTAATTGTACTCTAACATCAAGGAAAGCTATTGTATAGTCTGAAAAATCCATCTTGAACTTTAGAAAATTCGTAGTTGCATTCAAGTATTGCATATATTCAACCAGCTGAGACGAAAAGCCTCTCCAAATCATAAAACAATCAACAAAGCGCTGATAAAAACATACATACTTATTCAAGGGATTATTATTACTACAGACATATGTTTTCTCCCACTGGTGTAAAACCAAATTGGCATAAGTATTAGCAACTGATGTGCCCATGGCTATGCCAGTCAGTTGTAGATATAGTCGCTCATCAAATAAAAATACATTATTAGTCAAGACTATGTCTAGGAGAGAACAAATATTTTCTGTATACATTGCTGTTACAGTAGCCTGTGAAATCAAAAAATCTCTAATAGAGTCAATGCCATACTCGAAATATCTAAGGTTACAAATACAAAATCACCTTGATTCAGAGAAGTAATATTTGAATTATTATACCAATACCGTAATTTAGATATAAAATCTGTAGTATCCTTCAAAACATTACTACATTGTGAAAGAAAAGGTTGTAGTTGTGTCTGGAGGTAAATAGAAATAGGCTCAGTGAGCCAACCACTATAGGCCTCATAGGGGGATTGCTTATTGATTTATGTATTTTTGGGAGTCCATAAAGCTGTGGAATTACCGGGCAAGGGACATTAAAAAAATGAAATAAGTCCAAGCTAATGTCACCATTAATTTGTAAATCATATATCAACATGTTTACTGAACTTATACATTTCTTAACATCTGAATGTATAATGCATTTAAATGCATTGCCATCCTCGAGTAAAACAGTCATGGATTGCAAATATTTTACCCGGTCCATTAGAACTACCACACCCCCTTTATTGGCTTGTTTAATAATAATGTCATCCCTAGCTTGTAGTGTTTTCAAAGCTATGTGTTCATCATATGTTAAATTGTAGCACTTCATTTTCAAACTTTCAGATTATATATCCCTCAGCTCCATTTCACATAAATCATGGAAAGCAGTTAACACAGGTATACTAGCAGGAATAAAGGTACTACGTCTCTTGCAACAGGTTTGAACAAAACAGGAACCACCAAACAAAACTTTAAGATTAACATTTCTAACAAATTGTTTAAGGTGTGTCAAGGCAGTGACAAGATCATCACTAGCCATTGGAATAAAACTAAGTCCCTTTTGCAGCAAAGAGTAATGCGAGTCTTCTAAGTCAAAAACAGACAAATTTAGAGTACCTTTTATTATTTTCGGCTCATTTTCCCTTGCCCTAAAGGGCTGTCACACTTTCTTTTAATTGGAGCCGCAGCTTGCCTTGTTAGCGAGTTACTTCTCAACACAGAACGTTCTGAGATCTTTTCCGGCTGGTCTAACTGGAAACGCTTATGTGACAAATTCAATGTTGATTGATAAGTTTATTTAGCGCCATTCAAATGTGCGCCACTACCTCCATTCCATTTGTCTTTATCGCCATTGTGCGAGCACACACTCACACCAGCTACATCTGAAGTCGTCACGATGGACGTATTCTCATTCATCTGTTTCAACGAATTAGCAGGTGCCAATTCCTGGAGTGACAGGCTAGCCGGCAAAGAATCTGTAAAGTCATCCAGAGTGTCTAAAAGAACTTTATTAGTATGCGTTACATTATTATAACGCTTACTTGAGTCATACTTTGGCCAAGAGAAGATGTGACCTCTTTGGAAATCATTGACATCACGGATAAGTGTACGCTTTTTAGTGGCTTCAAGTTTATCATCAAGAGTTTGTATTCTATTAAGCATTTGCTGATAGACATTCACAATTTTACTAAAACAAGGCATGGACATGATGGTATTTTCCATAGTCATAATTTCTTCCTTCAGCTCATTTTCACTAGCGAACCATTCATATTCCTTAGCCTCAAGTAAATTATTACTATCCCCACCCCTTAATGATATATGTACATTGTCTATAACTCTAAATCTAAACCTATGGTTAGAGCCATGTGCAATTATATGTTTAAATAATTTAATATAATATAATATAATAATAAAAAACGGGGCAAAAAACACAGGTTGCTAAATAAACCACATTACTGGTAGTACAGGTTGCTAGTAAATCAAACTTATATACTTTACCAGTTATCGGATATTTGAACACATTACTCTCAGTGCTCATGAGATCAGAACAACAAGAGCCCATTTTTTACGTGGGCAAAACAACAAGGAAGCTTAAAGAACATATTATTGAACACAAGTCAGAAATCAGAAGAGCTAATAATAAGAATGCTTTATTTAAACATATAATTGCACATGGCTCTAACCATAGGTTTAGATTTAGAGTTATAGACAATGTACATATATCATTAAGGGGTGGGGATAGTAATAATTTGCTTGAGACTAAGGAATATGAATGGATCCTTAGATTGGCTGCTGACCATCCTCCAGGATTAAATTCCATGGTTACATTAAAACCCATCCTCATTAAATTGCAACAAACTAAACTATATTGCTAGATTTATTATTGTTTGATATGTTCAATGTGTTGTATGGTCTTGATGCACTACAATTTTATGCATTAGTTTTATTACTTGAAGTTTTTTATGTTGTTTTATTTATTTATTTTGTCACATGATTTTTTAGGCTGCATGTCATGTGATATTTTGAGATGTATTTAAACTCAATTGGTTTTAGAGTGTGTATTAGCATTGAGAAAGGGTTATACCCGAAAGCTTTGCCATTTGCTGTTTCATAAAGTGTTTTTTCTCTACGAACTGTGTCTTATTTATCGATTATTTGCAGCTTTTGTACTTTGTTCTGGTGTTTTGCTGCTGTTTGAGAATACCAGAAGAACTTGTGCAGCCCGTTTATCTATTTAATATTATGGAAGTTCTGAAAACTACAAATTCAGTTAAGTCTCTTTTAGTGAATGAGACTAATCCGCTCTTGCAGTTTGTTTCTATAACATGTCCTGATACTGAGAATGATGGTTCGTCTAATGTTGAGAGTACTGTGGACTTCAATAAGAAGTTACAATTATTAGAGAGAAAGGTAGGTGCCTTTAAGCGCCTACAATGGCAACGTTTTAGTTTTTCAGCTTATTTAGACAGGGGCATTGTTCCAAGAGGATTGAGAATCTTAAAAATGCCCTCCTATGGGAATGCTTACCCGGATTTATTAAAACGTTGGCAGCAATTGAATATCAAGCTGAACCTCGATTATATGGCTCTTATGAATGATTTCTTCTCCGCTAGTGAAAATGAGCTGAAGGAAGAAATTATGACTATGGAAAATACCATCATGTCCATGCTTTGTTTTAGTAAAATGGTGAATGTCTATCAGCAAATGCTTGATAGAATACAAACTCTTGATGATAGACTTAAAGCCACTAAAAAGAGTAAACTTATCCGTGATGTCAATGATTTCCAAAGAGGTCACATCTTCTCTTGGCCGAAGTATGACTCAAGTAAGCATTATAATAATGTAACACATACTAATAAAGTTCTTTTAGACACTCTGGATGACTTTACAGATTATTTGCCGGCTAGCCTGTCACTCCAGGAATTGGCACCTGCTAATTCGTTGAAACAGATGAATGAGAATATGTCCATCGTGACGACGTTGGACGCAGCTGGTTTGAGTGTGTGCTCGCACAATGGCGATGAAGACAAACGGAATGGAGATAGTGGCGCGCATTTGAATGGCGCTAAAAAAACTTATCAATCAACATTGAATTTGTCACATAAGTATTTCCAGCTAGACCAGCCGGAAAAGATCTCAGAACGTTCTGTGTTGAGAAGTAACTCGCTAACAAGGCAAGCTGCGGCTCCAATTAAAAGAAAGAGTGACAGCCCTTTAGGGCAAGGGAAAATGAGCCGAAAATAATAAAAGGTACTCTAAATTTGTCTGTTTTTGACTTAGAAGACTCGCATTACTCTTTGCTGCAAAAGGGACTTAGTTTTATTCCAATGGCTAGTGATGATCTTGTCACTGCCTTGACTGACCTTAAACAATTTGTTAGAAATGTTAATCTTAAACTTTTGTTTGGTGGTTCCTGCTTTGTTCAAACCTGTTGCAAGAGACGTAGTACCTTTATTCTTGCTAGTATACCTGTGTTAACTGCTTTCCATGATTTATGTGAAATGGAGCTGAGGGATATATACTCTGAAAGTTTGAAAATGAAGCGCTACAATTTAACACATGATGAACACATAGCTTTGAAAACACTACAAGCTAGGGATGACATTATTATTAAACAAGCCGATAAAGGGGGTGTGGTAGTTCTAATGGACCGAGTAAAATATTTGCAGTCCATGACTGTTTTACTCGAGGATGGCAATACATTTAAATGCATTACACATTTAGATGTTAAGAAATGTATAAGTTCAGTAAACATGTTGATATATGATTTACAAATTAATGGTGACATTAGCTTGGACTTATTTCATTTTTTTTAATGTCCCTTGTCCGGTAATTCCACAGCTTTATGGCCTCCCAAAAATACATAAATCAATAAGCAATCCCCCTATGAGGCCTATAGTGTCTGGACGTGGTTGGCTCACTGAGCCTATTTCTATTTACCTCCAGACACAACTACAACCTTTTCTTTCACAATGTAGTAATGTTTTGACGGATACTACAGATTTTATATCTAAATTACAGTATTGGTATAATAATTCAAATATTACTTCTCTGAATCAAGGTGATTTTTTATTTGTAGCCTTAGATATTTCATCTTTATTTACAGTCATAACTAACAAGTATGGCATTGACTCTATTAGAGATTTTTTGATTTCACAGGCTACTGTAACAGCAATGTATACAGAAAATATTTGTTCTCTCCTGGACATAGTCTTGACTAATAATGTATTTTTATTTGATGAGCGACTATATCTACAACTGACTGGCATAGCCATGGGCACATCAGTTGCTAATACTTATGCCAATTTGGTTTTAAACCAGTGGGAGAAAACATATGTCTGTAGTAATAATAATCCCTTGAATAAGTATGTATGTTTTTATCAACGCTTTGTTGATGATTGTTTTATGATTTGGAGAGGCTCTTCGTCTCAGCTGGCTGAATATGTGCAATACCTGAATGCAACTACGAATTTTCTAAAGTTCAAGATGGATTTTTCAGACTATACAATAGCTATCCTTGATGTTAGAGTACAATTACTGGAAGGTTCTCTTCATACTAGTGTCCACAAGAAGGAGGTTTATGCTGGTAGGTATATTTTTAACACCAGCATGCATGCCCCTCATGTTTTCAAAGGCATAGTGACATCACAGTTTAGTAGGGCTAGTAGGTTAAACACAGATGAAATGTGTTTTATAAGTCAACTTGATGAAATGATGGAGGATTTTTTGAAAAGTGGGTATGATTCTAATTTTTTATTAGACTTAAAAAATCAGATAATTGCTGATAGAAATACAAAATTTAAACCAACTTTTTTATTGGATGATGAACCCACTTCTACTTTAAGTAAGGTTAAACAAAAAGATTCGAAAATTAGATACATCACTTTGTATAATACTAGGACACATCTGGTTAAGAAGGTTATAATAAGGAACTGGGTTGCTCTAATGGCATCGGATGATGTCAAAGCTGTTATAGATGATAGACCACATTTCTCATACAGGAATATGAGAACATTGAAGAGTAAGTTATGTTATAAGGACTTTAATAGAAGTTTTAGTTTACCTATTCACTCTAGATCCAGTACATTTTGTGGCATGAATTGCTCTTGTTGTTCTGATCTCATGAGCACTGAGAGTAATGTGTTCAAACATCCGATAACTGGTAAAGTATATAAGTTTGATTTACTAGCAACCTGTACTACCAGTAATGTGGTTTATTTAGCAACCTGTGTTTTATGCCCCGTTTTTTACGTGGGCAAAACAACAAGGAAGCTTAAAGAACGTATTATTGAACACAAGTCAGAAATCAGAAGAGCTATTAATAAGAATGCTTTATTTAAACATATAATTGCACATGGCTCTAACCATAGGTTTAGATTTAGAGTTATAGACCATGTATATATATCATTAAGGGGTGGGGATTGTAATAATTTGCTTGACACTAAGGAATATGAATGGATCCTTAGATTGGCTGCTGACCATCCTCCATGATTAAATTACATGGTTACATGGTTACATTAAAACCCATCCTCATTAAATTGCAACAAACTAAACTATATTGTTAGATTTATTATTGTTTGATACGTTCAATGTGTTGTATGTTCTTGATGCACTACAATTTTATGCATTAGTTTTATTACTTGAAGTTTTTTATGTTGCTTTATTTATTTTGTCACATGATTTTTTGGGCTGCATGTCATGTGATATTTTGAGATGTATTTAAACTCAATTGGTTTTAGAGTGTGTATTAGCATTGAGAAAGGGTTATACCCGAAAGCTTTGCCGTTTGCTGTTTCATAAAGGTGGTTTTTCTCTACGAACTGTGTCTTATTTATCGATTATTTGCAGCTTTTGTACTTTGATCAATATATTTAATGCCATTCTGCTGTAGCTCAGAGCAGATCTGAGCATTGCCATTTAGATTCTTGACATAGCTATAGAATGCCTTGTGGTTGTCTTTGGAATCTTTGGCAATTTTATTTTCGTAACTAGCTCTGGATGATTTTATGAGGGATCTCAGCTTCTTACCGAGGCTGGTAAGTGAGTTTTTGGCATCCTGGGATTTTCTCTTTTCTGCAACACTTTCCTCTTTTTGTGCCTGCCTGAACCCGCCTCCCTACTCGCTCCATCTGCTGCATATGAAATGAGTCTTATGGGCAAGTCGATGACAGAATTGAAGCTGGCAAGCTGCATGTTGACTTTATCTGCCATAGCGTCAGCTACCGTCCCTTGGAGGGAGTCTGAAAGTTCCTTTAACATGTCCCTCTGTAATTTAAACTCCTTTGGGCTTGGATCCAATAAAAGCTTGGCCAAAGCAGGGGTCTTCAACAGCCTCTGCATGACCCTGTCCACGTCTTTGTTGGAGAGACTCCTGGTTGACAGAGTAGAAAGGGTCAGAGATCTGGATCTTGTGAGGAATGGAGAAGGGGGCTGAGAAGTGATCAGCTCCAAGGAAGGAGATTGGCTCCAATATTGGAACTCAGAGGACTTTGTAGTCGAAGAGGCTGAAGCTGACTTCAAAACAGAAGGTTCTTTTTGCTCAGATATAGTCTTGGACTCAGGAGATGCTGATTGTTCCAATGGTTACTCTGGAGCAGACAGCTTTGGCTGTTTCTGTTTCGCCTCCAAAGAGGATTTTGGAGCTGAAGGATGTTTTTCAGGTTTTTCAGATTTCTCAGATTGGAAGAAGAAGAAGAAAGAAATATCCTCAGAAAAAGGGGGCTGCAATAATCCTGTTAGGATCAATTTGTTCTTGTGCTGCATGAGCACGCTCTGATTGAAGGCATGGCAAATTGAGCATGATTCCTGTAGATGAAAAGGCCCCAAGCAGTACACACATACGGTGGAGTCACTAAGAGGCATCTTTGTACTACATTGTTCACATTTTTTAAATCCAAGTGGCTTCCCTTCTTTTTGAGACATCTTAAGTAGTGCTCAGTAAAAAATCAAAAAGTAGAGCAAAAAAGTGTGTGTGTGTGGGGGGGGGCATCCTCTAACTTAAAAGGATATTAGTTAGATGCCCTTTAACTTAAATGGATGCTAACCAGGGACAGTCAGGAATAAACACACACAATGAGAAAGTTAGAGTAAAATTTAGTAAAATTTAAAATAAATTTAAGTAAAAGACAAAGGGGAAGAAAGGCAAAACACCCGCCAACTAAAACAAGTGCAAGTTGGACCCCTCTAAGTAAAATGGACACTAACAAAAAACACTAAAAGGGTAAATAAGTGTATATTACACCAACAAGGCTGGTAAAGAAGGGATAGAAAGTTCTAAGGTAAAAGAGATTTAACTACAGAGATATTAACAAAAATAAAAAATTACGAATAAAGAATAAACTTTGCCCAGATCTTGCTATTTGAACCTCCTCGCAGCATGGCAAACGAGATCTGGGGAAGTTAGGGAACTGCATTATTGGTAGGGAAGGATGCCCATGAGGTTTGCTGAAGACATCAAGCTTTTGGAAAGGCCAAGATGGATCCGATGCATTGGATCTGACCCATCAGTGAGAATAAAGGTGAGACTGACAACAACACATGAATCAGCAACTCCATTATGTACTCTCTTCAACCACAGCTTGAGTACTGGTTTTGTCCCTGCTGAGTGGAAAACAGGAACTGTTATCCCCCCTTCATAAAAGGGGTACAGCAACAGCCCTGGGAACTACAGACTCATAAGCTTAACCAGCCTCATCTGTAAGGCCATGGAATGAATCATCAAGGACCTTATAAATAAGGATATATGTGATCGCCAAACCCTTGATCCAACATAGTTTGGTTTTGTCAAAGGCAGATCATGCCTGTTAAACCTGGTGAACTTCTTCAAAAACATCACCAGAGCCACAGACGAAGGAAAATTTGTGCTTATAACCTACCTTGACTTAGTCAAGGCCTTTGACACAATCCCACATTCGGACATTTCATCGATAAGGGTTGATATTCAACTGGGAAAGTTTATGTCGTCAGGTGGGTTGCTAACTGGCTCACCAACAGATCACAGTCAGTCAAAGCTGGGAACTTTACCTCAACCAGCAAACCTGTCACCAAGCAGAGTTCCACAGGTGTCAATGCTGGGCCCCCTATTGTTTGGGATATACTTCTCAGACGTTCATGCCAAAAAAGAGGGGCTATAACTGACTAAGTTTACAAACTTGGTGCAATCATTGCATCCCCAAACAATGTCAGTATACTTCAAGAGGGACTTATACACACCAATGATTGGTGCTAAAGCCATGGACTGAAATGTAATGCAAAATAAATGCATCCTCCTCCTCTTCAGTAAAAACAATATCCCTGCAGACTACTATGTAAATAATAATACCCTAAGTAGCAACTCAGTGGTGACAGACTTGGGAACGCAAGTTGACTGTAGCCTAAACTTTGACAACCATGTGTCTACTGTGTGAAGGAAGGCATTATATGTCGCACACCTCATTAGCAAAGGCACTGAATCAAAAGTGAAAGGGGTCATAACACCTTGTATTCAACACTCATCAGGTCAATAATTGAGTGCAGTGCTCCCTTTGGTATGTACGCTACCAGGCACCTGCAGCAACTTGAGAAATGTCAGAGATTTCTAACCAAGAAAAATCAGGGTCTCCTGCACAAGTCATACATTGACAGACTGAAATCACTGTTACTGTACTCAGTAGCATACAGACTACTTAGAGGAGACTTGTGCCTGGCCTACACAGCAATCTCGGATCCAAACCAAAGGGAAATGCTGCACATATGCAAGTCAAATGGGACAACAGTCACCCGCTCCAGGGACCTTAACCTGGCCTAAGACATAAATAGGATTTGCTGGAGAGACAAATATGTCTCTCAGACGTTGCCACTCCTCTGGAATAGGCTACCAGTTCACATCAAACAAAGCCCCTCAGTGACCCTGTTTAAGTGTAGCCTGGATGACTAGATGGGAAACCATAAATTCCTGCCAGGGATTTCACCTATGACCCTGCTAGATATGGATAGTCGTTGCTAACTAATATCTTGAATTTAGACAAGATCTTTTATATTGGGTTTCTCTAGTATTATATTGGACATGCACAGCTAGACTTAAAAGACCTTTGGGTCAATAGCCCAGTAACCACTTATAAACCTAATCTCTTTACTACTGGAATAAGCTCAGATATTCCATAACTACTTTTGCAGCAATTTGTGCAGTTACATATAACACAAGAGCTGATAACCAGAATCCAGTGTTGGATTTGTCCTAGGGTAAAACTAACCACTGGATATGCATTAAGCATCCACTCATTCTTGATAAACACTTTTTCCAAACATTTTTGATTCTGTTGCTTATAACAACATCTGGGTAGATAAGCTCATTATATATAAAAAGAGCATTTAGAAAGAAACAGCATGTTACTAGTGCTAAATTGAACTATTAACACAAGGGGGATCTTTGCCAAGCCATACCCTTTTCTGAAAGATGTTTAAGTGTTTTTTTTTTCAGAAATGATTTCTAAGGCTGAAAAGAGATTTGTCACAGACCATCAACCAAGAAAGACATTCTATTTTTTTGGCAATGCTGAATGCAGGCAAAGAAGACTCTGCTCGTACCTAATTATTAAAGCTTGTTCTTAAACTTCATATATATCCTAGGGTTGTTTGCACATTAGAGAATAATCTAAAAGAAGGCTTCTGTCAAGCTTTGTGTATCAGATGTTGCTAAAATTAAATCAGCTGCACACACACACACACACACACATATATATATATATATATATATATATATATATATATATATATATTTATATGGGTCCCCTTCAGAATGCCGAAATTCAAAACTTCGAAACCCATATGACCGCAGACCATATGTTCGAAGTTTTGAAATACCATCATTCTGAATGGGAAATCGCATACAGCGCGGACCAGGAGATTTCCCTTGTCCTCGCTATAGTGCGATCTCGGAGTTGGTATATTTAAGTAGGGGGTGTGGGGGGGTGCAGGGGGCAAATTTCGAACATTTGAGCATTTGGATATGTGAAGTAGACCCATATATATATATATATATATATATATATATATATATACACACACACACACACACACACACACACACACACACACACACACACACACACACACACGTATCCGTGGTGGTACAGCGGTAGCATTGTTACCTCACAGCAATAGGTTCTCCTGTTCGATTCTTGCTGGAGTGCCATCTTTGTGGAGCCTGCATGTCCTCCCCACGGTCGACTGGCCACCGAAAGACATGCGTAACTGGGTGTGCCTTCGCTGAAGGCTGGGCGTCGGGCTGGCTACTCGGCACCATAAAAATCGACTGCCAATCATTAGCGGACCGGAGTTCCTCTGTGGCGACCCCTAACCGGGAAAAGCCGAAAAGACAAAGTAAAATACACGAGCACACACACACACACACACACACACACACACACACACACACACACACTATACTTTTGATAAGGTTTAAAAAGATTTATAATTTTAGTAAGAATATTTTCTGTTATTACCCTTTGCAGTACATCTCCTTTCAAAATAAGAGGTAGGTCAGAAGCCACCCCTGCCTGACACCCTTTCAGAAAAACAAAGACATTTTTCAGAATTTTTAAATACTGTATGATCAACAGAAATTAACTACTTTCTATGTTCAAAAAACAAAAATACACAAAGAATGAATTTCCTTAAACAAATTGAAGATACCCAATTAAACCCAACTTGCACATCCACAGATGAACAAATAATAAAGACAGACAGATGACAGACAAATCTCAGTAACAGCAAACAACAACCAAAATTCTACCCCACAAAAACTCAGTTCCTCCATATAATAAAAGTAGTACAACTAGCCATCCTATACATAAAACCTTAAGGAATAAGTGGCCCAGATGTGAGGCATGTATGTATGTGTGTGTGTGTGTGTGTGTGTGTGTGTGTGTGTGTGTGTGTGTGTGTGTGTATGTTTATATATATATATATATATATATATATATATATATATATATATATATATATATATACACACACACACACACACACACATATATATATATATATATATATACACACATATATATATATATATATATATATACACACACACACACACACACACACACACATATATATATATATATATATATATATATATATATTACATTAAAAATCACAGGCTATAACTAACTCAGACATGGCAAAATTGTACATTTTGCCCCTCAACATATATCAGAAAATGCAGTTGTGTATACTTACCATAAATATAGATATTCAAGTGTATTCACTGTTGCAGTTATCACTTCTGGGTTATCCCTGCTGGGTAGCCCTCGGCGGCCCAAATACCAGAGTAAAAGGATTCCCTCCTGCTTTGTCTGATGTCTGAAGCTGACGTCAGGTCGTCAGGGCTATAAAATGAGGCAGCTGATGCTATTACATCAGTTTTTCTTGCCCCCAGTAGGTAGGAGCCTTCAAGGAAGAGAAAAGGGTGATGGTGGGAGGGGAAACAGGACTGCAACAGTGAATACACTGGAACATCTACATTTACGGTAAGTGTACACAACTGTACTATGTTCTGCATGTTTCACTGTTGCAGTCATCACTTGTGGGAAGATTCCCAAAACTCAGAAACAGGGTGGAGGGAAGGACAGGAAAGGAACAAAACTCCAAGGTTGCACCATTTCAAGGAGATACCAGCATGCCCTGCAGGACTGTAATGAAAAGCCTGCCCTCCTTTTGAAGAAGGTAGCCAGCTGGTACTGTTTGGTGAATGTGTGGATGGCTGTCCAGGTAGCAGCTTCCAAAATATCCTTAGTTGGAACCTCTCTCAGGAAGGCAGTGGAAGTACAGGCTGCCCTAGTGGAATGGGATCTGATGGACTCTTTCCATGAAAGGAATAGCAGAAATGGATGTAATGTGAGATCCATTTAGAAATGGTCTGTTTGGATATGGGTTTCCCCTCTGCCCCAAGAGCAAAACAGACCAGTAGCTGGTCAGATTTTCTGAATGACTTGGTCCTATCCAAGTAATATCTCAATTGTCTGTGCACATCCAGAGTATGCAAAATTCTTTCCCCTTTATTATGGGGGTCGGGAAAGAAGGTAGGGAGATGGCTGGCCTGGTTGAGGGTAACATTCGAGACCACCTTAGGCAAAAAGGAGGGGTTGGTCCTAAGAGACACCCTGTCAGCATGGAAAATGACGAAGGGTTCAGTGGCCATAAGGGCCTGAAGCTCAGAAACTCTCCTGGGGTGATAGTCAGCAAGAAGGCAGTTTTCCAAGAAAGGTACTTCAGGTCCACTGAAGCAGCTGGTTCAAAAGGAGGCAAAGTCAATTTTTCCAGGAAAAAGTTTAGATCCCATGCTGGAGCAGGTGACCTTCTGGGTGGTCTGATGTGGGCCACTCCCCTAAGGAACTGCTTTAACAGGTGGTGAGAAAATATGGGCTGATTCATCTGGATATAAGCAGAGATAGCAGAGGCATGTACTTTGTGGAGTAGTATGACAATCCCATTTCTAAGAGCTCTGCAAGTAGTCCAGAACCAATGCCAAGACTGGCATGGGTGCTGTTAACACCCTTGCTCTGGCACCAATCAGTAAATCTTTTCCATTTGGCGGAGTAGGATTTTCTGGTGCTGGGCCTTCTGGCCTCCTTAATAATATTTAAAACCTGCCTGGTTAGCGCTGTAGTGTCATCGGCCTTTGGGGTATAAGCCATGCAGACAGCTTGAGTGTGGGGAGGTGTGGATGCAATAACGTCCCTTTCTCCTGAGTTAGAAGGTTTGCTGTGAGAGGCAGGTGCATGGGAGGCACTTTGTCCAGACTGAAGAGGAAGGGGTACTAGTGCTGTCTGTGCCAGTCTGGAACAATGAGAACAGGCTTTGGCCCTTCCTCCCTGATCTTGAGAAGTACTCTGGGAATCAGGGGCAAGGGAAGGAAAGCGTACACAAACAGGTTGCCCCAGTGGAAGGACAGGCTGTCCACCCTCCATGTTTCTGGATGGAACTCTCTGGAGCAGAACTTAGTTAGCTGGTGGTTCTCTGTGGTTGCGAAAGGATTTATGTCTGGGTTCCCCCAGTTTTGCCTGATGTTGAGAAAGGCCCCCCCTGTGCAGCTGCCACTCATTAGGATCCAGGAGACTTCTGCTTAACTGGTCTGCCAGGGTGTTCTGTTTCCCTGAGAGATACTGAGCTATCAGATGCAGTCCCAGATTTGAGGCTGACTGCCAGATTTGCATAGCTAAGCGACACGGGGCTAGGAGTGAATGCCCCCCTACTTGTCTGTCTTGATTAAGAGTACTCCTGGTCCCAAGGTGATCCTTGAAAGCTAGGATTACCCTGTACACTGCCAGCATTTCTTTTAGGTTGATATGGAGACCCTGAACCTCCCTTTCCCAAATGCTCTGAGTGCACATACTTCCTTGGTGTGACCCCAGACTGTGTCTGAAGAGTCTGTGGTGATGGTCTGGCCCTGGGGAAGTGTGATGAAGGGTAGACCCTTGTTCAGGGTACATGCCTCTGCCCACCATAGGAGCTCCCTCTTTAAGCAAGGAATCAGGGGCAGCTGGTGTTCCACTGACTGTTGGCACCAAAGTTTCCTGAGGTACCATTGTAGTTTCCTCATGTGCATTCTGGCTAGGGGTACCAACAGGATGCAGGAGGCCATGTATCCCAGCACCTGCAGGAATTCCCTTGCTATGAGGTGGGTCCTGCGGGCCAGCTGTGAAAAGTAAGAGGTGAGGAAGCTCTGCTTCTCCGAAGGGAGGCAGGATGTTTGTGTTGTCTCCAGTAGAGCTCCCAGGAAGGTTAACCTTCTTGTGGGGTGAAGTTGGGACTTCTCCTTGTTGATTGTGAATCCCAGGGAGGTTAGTAGAGTCTGAACAAAAGTAAGGTCCTGCAGAAGTCTTTCCTTGGTGTCCGCCTGGATAAGGCAGTCATCCAGGTAGGGATAAATCTGTATGCCATTCTGTCTGCAAAAGGCAATGACAGGGGCCAGGCACTTGGTAAAGGCCCTAAGAGCAATAGATAATCCAATGGGCAGAGCAGAGAACTGAAAGTGTTCTGACCTTACTCTGAAGTACATGAAACCCCTACAGGACTCCCTTATGGGGATATGGAAGTAGGCATCCTGCAGATCTAGGGTCACTAGCCAAGCATGTGGTATGAGCATTGGCAAAAACTTTTGTAGGGTCAGCATTTTGAATTTTGGGACCAGGAAGGACCGATTCAGAATGGATAGGTCGAGAATAGGGCACCAGGTGCCCTCCTTTCTGGGTACCAGAAACAGTCTGGAATAAAACCCTTTTCCAGCCTGTTCCTTTGGTACAGGTTCCATGGCGCCTTGTGCACAAAGCTTTTGGATCTGGCGGATTACCTATGCCCTCTGATTTGCTGGTACATCCAGAAAACCTGGATATCTGGGGTTTTCCTTGAAAGAAAACCTGTACCCGCTGGTAATTTTTAGGACCCATAGATCTGAGGTGATGGCTTATCAATTCTCTAGGAAGAGGGAAAGTCTTCCTCCTAGTCTCTCTGGGGAGATGGGGGGGCAGAGGGGAGGGAAGAGAGTCACTGCGAGTCCTTGGAGAAGGGAGTGGGCTTAGAAACTCCATTGCCTAGGCACTGCAGTGGTCCATTGTCTGGATCTCTGTTGGCTTTGTAAATGGTGCCTAGAAGACCTGTCCCCGTGCCCCTTCCTCTGCACAGGTTTTGTTTGAGTAGGAAAGGACCAATGCTTTGTGGGGAAGTTCCTACTGAACCTGGCAGGCTGTATCTGCAAAAAATCATTCACAGGTTGCATAGACTTGGCCTTGTCTTCCATTTTCTTAACCACCTCAGCTTTAGGTCTGAAAAGCTGGTCCTTGTCCACATGGGCATCTAATAACCTGGACTTTACCTGGTCAGGTAACTGTTGTTCCTTTAACCAGGCATACCTTCTGATCACTGAGCCAGATACTGCAGCCCTGCTAGAAGCTTCCAAGGCATCAAACCAACAATGCAGGGAATGCTTGGCTACCTGGGGACTAGAAAGTATAAGATCCGCTAGTTCCCTGGTTGCACTGCTGTCTGGTAGGGTGGACATTTTTTGTTTTAATAATTCCAGCACATTTTTAGCTCTAATGGCTAAGGTAGCCAAGGTGTAGACCTTCTTTCCTAGTCTGTCTAAGGCTCTTCTCTCTTTATCAGCTTTGATGTTTTTTTTGAGGAGCTAGCCCTAGCCCCCTTAGGACCCTAAGTAATAACCTCTGTGTCAGCTCTAGGGTTTCTAAAAAGATACTTGCTGCAACTGTGTGGCAGGCTGGGTGGAAGGAAGTTGGTGGCTGGGCCCCTGGGATGGGGTCTTTTTAGGGGTAGTCCTGGTCTTGGGCCTCGTGGATTCAATGGCTTTATGCAAGTTTAGTTTAACCAGCAGCGTGGTCGTCGGTCTCTACCTGGCATCAGTCATTGGTACAGTCTCTATGGAAGCCGGTGCCTTCAAAGTGGCTCTGGACCCAACCGCAAAAGTGAAGGCCAACATACCGGCAGGAGAAGATGGACCTAGCAGCATAGTGGACTCCAAATGGGTCTCAGTAGAGGTCTGCAATGGTTCCTCAGCTGGTGTCAGGGGCTGCAAAGGTGCCTCACTGAGTTCAGCTACTTTAATGGATGGAAGGCTAGCTGAATTCGGATCAGAATCATCAGTGGGCCTAACTCTGAAACCTATCCTTTTCCTCATTTTTCTTCTTTTTTCAAAATTCAACAGCAGCCTGACCGACCAACACCATTTTGCGGTGAGAAATACTCTTGCTGAAGTGTCTAATTACAATTTCAGCCTTTCTCCTAATAGTCCTAGCATTAAACAGAGCACAGAACCAACATCTGGGGACATCATGGTCTGGGCCTAGCCAGGTGATGCACAGGGTATGAAAGTCTCGGTGTGGGATCTGTTTTCCACAACGGGGACAATTATTAACTTTCTCTGACATTGGTTAAATATAAGAAAAGGTTCCCCAATGGGGTACTTAGCTTTAGACAGTTACTCCTTCACTCTGGCAACAGTTGACCAATGCACTCGCAAACTGCTTCTGCTTCAAGCTCCACGGCAAGAAAGACTGATGTAATGGCGCTGGCTGCCTCATTTTACAGCCCTGATGACCTTCAGCTTCAGACACCAGACAGCTGGTGCAGGAGGGAAACCCTTTACTCTGGTACTCACGCCAGCCGAGGGCTACCCAGCAGGGATAACCCACAAGTGATAACTGCAACAGTGAAACACAAAGAATATCATACTATAAAATATCTGTGCATCAAAGATCTGATAAAAGAACTTGTGGGGGGGTGCTGTTTTCCTTATATATAATGCTTCAACTTTTAAAATTACTGTCATCTCCAATGCAAATCCCAGCAAAGAAAGTGATCCTAAATATATTAAGGCAAACATTACTCTTGGAAATAAAACACATCTAACATTAGCTCAGTTTAATACCACCTCCCTTTTCCGCTACAAAGCGAATTTAAGTCATTAATCAATGGTACCTTTACGGCATCCCTAAATAAAAAATACTTGGTGCTGGAACAGCTAAATACAAACATTATCAGAGTCTCAACCTAAAATGTCTTGATCAGCTTATTAAAACTTTACAAGGTTTAACCTCACTTGAAATAACCAGTCAATACCAGACTTGAATTGTACTAACGTACACCACAGACAAAAAAGATATGTGCTCACCATAATGCTCCATCTGTGTTGTCCCTTTTCATTCTTCCTCAACAATTGGGTTTGGAGCCAACCCTTGGATCTGACTCAGTTATTTTCAGCTTGGGGCTACTAGAAAACTCTCAAGCTCCTCCCTTACCCACAATGCTCTATTCCCTAACACACCTCAGATCTTGTTTGTTGACTTATAGTATCAGAAGAAATATTAGCATCCTGGTAACAGAAATCCACATCTGGAGCTCTACATAAAGAACAATGCTTCCCTTACAAGCTCTCACTGTTCCAGAAGTCATTAATTCAAATGCACGAGGTTGGTGGGAGGGAAGCTGAGAAAATGAAAACAGACAACACAGCTGGAACATTACGGTGAGTACAAAACTTTTTTATCTGATGTTGTCAATTTTCATTCATTCCTCAACAATTGTGACAGAGTTCCCAGGTCCTGAAATCCTGGGAGGACTCTAAGAAATACATTCCTGAGCACAGTTGAGCCAAAGGCTTCTCTTCCCCTCGAGACCAGATCCAATTTGTAATGAGTAATAAAGGTATGAGGATTAGCCCAAGTAGCAGCCACACATACATTATCCATGAAGGCCCTGTATTAAAATACTGATGACGTTGCCATGGACCTGGTTGAATGGACTCTCAAAGGTTTTGGTAAGGAAAGGCCCAATTTGTTACAGACAAAGGACATACAACCGGTCAGCCATCTGGTGAAGGTTACCTTTGTGACTGGCTTGCTTAATTTGGAATCTGCATAGGAGACAAACAATTGTTTTCTGAATTTTTTTGTTCTATGTAAATAAAAATGCAATTGCCTATGAGCATCCAGTAAATGTAATATATATTCACCTTTGTTTGTAAAATTGGGGGAAAAAAACTGGCAAATAAATAGATTGCTTGATGTTTCATTCTGACACCATCTTAGGAAGGAAGGAAGGTTTGGTTCATAAAGTTACCCTATCCTTACAAAATACTAAGTAAGGAGGTTTAGAGGATGGTGCTTGAAGTTGACAGCCTTCTAGCAGAGGTGATGGCTGCCAAAAATATAGTTTTCCAGGTCAAAACTTTTAGCTTCCATTTAGCTGCTGGTTCAAAAGGGGAATGAATTAATGCCTGCAATACCAAATTTAAGTCCCATAGCGGAGTTGGGTCCTTATAAGGGGGTCTCAAAAGAAGGGCACCTCTCACAGTTTAGATGAAGCCAAGGAGGAGTTTTGAATCCCAGTGTAAAAACTAGAAATGGCAGCTAGTTGTATCCTAATTGTTGAGGACCTGGCTCCTTCATTGAAAAGTGTTGCTAAAAATTCAAGGACAGTATGCACTAGTGCTGAAAAAGGGTCAGTATGTTTTGCCTGCCCCCAAAAAACAAATCTCTTCCATTTACTTTTATAAAGTTTTCTTGAAGAAGAATTGTGAGAAGACAAAAGTATATGATTCACAAGTGAAGAGAGTGTTTGTTGTCTGGTTATCAATGGAAGTGGAGAAACTATATGGTCAGTTTTAGTTTTTAGATATCTGGGTGAATCATTCCTGTCAGGTGAGAAAGAAGGTCTGGAACTGGATCCAGAATCCAAGGAAGGTAGATTAGATGAGGCCAAATAAAGGGGAACCAAACTTGTTAAGGCCAATAAGGGGCAATGAAGATGACTTTGCTCTTCAACCGGGATGCTTTTTGTAGAAATTTGAGGATTAAGGGATTTGGGGGATAAGCACAGAGGAGACTGGGGGGCTAATTATGTAGTAAAGAGTCTCTTGGTGACTCCCCCAGCAAGGGGGATTAGAGCAAAGAATCTGCTGCGCTTGTTGTTTAGGGGAGATGCAAATAGGTCACAGAATGGCTGGCCCCACTGGTGAAAAATCATTTCCACCACTTGCTTGTTGAGAGACCTGCTCAACCGGTCCACTATCACTTTGGATTTTCCCAGAATGTGTGTTGCTATGAGAAATTGGTTGGAAGAGATTGCTACTGTCAAACTCTGAGAACTTCTTGAAACAAGGGGTAAGATCTGCTTCCTCCTTGTTTCTTGATGTACTAAACCACAGACATATTAGTCTTAATCGCAACTGACCAGGAAAGGGAGAGAGTCCTTGAAACCCTGCAATGCTAAGAGCACTGGTCTCATTTCTAGGATACTGATATGCATACTGGCCTCTTTGTGGGACCATATGCCTTGGACTGTTTTTTCCAGGAAGTGCCCACCACCCAATCTGGGATGCGTCCATGGTGACTATCACCTTGGGTTGAGGAAGAATGAAGGGGTGGCCTTGAAGAACCTGATCTGAGCGAATCTACCACCAAAGGTGCATGCTTGGATAATCTTTATCTAAGTGGACATATGCTGATGATGAATTTTCCACGGAGTTGCTAACATCCACTGCAGAATCTTCATATGAAATCTTGCTAGAAGAGCTAGAAATATCATCTCAGACATTGATTCTAAGGCTTGTAGGATCAAATGGAATCAACGAATTTTGGATGATCTTTCGGACCTGGAATTGGATAAGGAAGAGAAGCTAGTCAGGGATACTGCATTGAAAACTGTTCCCATGAGTTTGAATGTCTGAGATAGTTCTAACTAAGATTTGTTGTAATTTAAGGTAATTGCCAGAAGGGAGCAAGTCTGGAGTACCTGGTCTTGAGCTTTTATCAGTAGATGCCTGGTCTGAGTTTTTATGAGCCAGTCATCCAGTTATGCAAACACTTGGAATGTGTGCAGTCTCAAGTGAGCTGTTGCCACTGCAATGCATTTGGTGAACACCCTGGGGGCTTTGGTGAGGCCAGAGGGCAGAGCTTTGAAATGGAAATGACTAGCTCCCAGCCAGAAGTGTAGGTGTCACCTGAATCGCTCTTTCATTTTTATGTGATAGTACACATCCTGAAGATCTACTGAGCAAATCCAGTTATCCTTGTGCAGAAAAGGCAAAATGGACTGAATCGTGACCATCCAGAACTTGCTATACTGAATCAATTTGTTCAGATTGCTGAGATCCAAAATTGGTCTCCAGTCCCCTGTTTTCTTTGGCACTAAAAATAATCTGGAGTAAGTTCCGGACTCTTTCTAGTTAGGGAGGGCCTCTTGGATAACTCTCTTCTCTAGCAGCTTTTTTATTTCTAGAGCTGCTTCTTTCCTCTGACTGGGTGAAACATTGGGAATTTTGTTTTCTGTTGGGGGTGGGGAAGTGGGAACTATATAACCTCTGGAAATAATCTTCTGCATCCATGTATTTTTTTGTAATGTCTAGCCAGGCTCTCTGGTGCTGGGATAAATGAGACCCAGCTGCCTCCAGAGGTGGTCAATCTAGCCTCCTCTTAGGAGCACTGGTAGGGTCTGTCAGAGGAGGAATCTCTGGACATCTGGTTCTGCGGGCCTCCTGTGCCGTGCAGGCATCTTCCATTCGAGTTCTCTCCTCTGCCCCTGGGGGAACTATTTCCACATGGAGCTTGAGAATGGGACTTTCTGAACCACATTTTCTGACCCCCTCATTGATTCCTGTAAAGGGTCCTTTGAGGGGTAGAAAAACATACTCCCACTGCAGAGAGGGTCTTTCCATCTTGTGTGCACCTGGACTGTGTGTCCTTTACCTTAGGGATGAACAAAGATCTTCCGTAAAAAGATCCATTGACTTGAAGGGCTCCACAAAGGCACACAAGCACATCTAGGCATGCCTCCTAATGGAAATGCCTGAACCATCAGCCCTTGAGGTACCTTCAGCCACATGTGAAATGAGCCTCATGTATGAATTAATTGACTGTAGGGTAGCCAACTGTGAGGTCACAGAAGTCAGAGCCTCAGAAGTACTGGTCCCGCAAGGGATTTGGAGAGTTCTTTAATCAAATCCCTCTGCAATCTAGTGAAGTGTGCCAAATAATTCAGCCATCTAACTGCAAATGTTGCTGAAACATAAACACGCTTCTCAAATCTGTCCAACGCCCTTGACTACCTGTTAGGGGGATGGACAGTAAAACTCATTTCCATGAGTTCCTTGTTGGTGGCCGCCTCTACAATAATGGCATCTATGCACCTTACAGTAATAAAAGACTTTGGTATATTAGCTGACATCGGGACGCCTGGGCAGGCAACCCCCTCATGTAAAGAATACTGCAACTGATGAATAGAATGACATCAATCCAGTTAAAGTGAAAGGGAGCAGACAACATGCAGAAACACTTGGAATGTTGTAGCCTTGATCCTGAAAAACTGCTGCTGGTACCAAGCAGATGAGTACTTAAATGAAGGCTGGTCTGATGGTAATAGGATCATAGGAGATTACTAAGCTACCAACCCGGAGGTCATTTTAAGCCTAGCCATTTCATCCCAATGTAATACCATAGAAATGCTAGTCAGTACTCAAGATTGCATTTAGTGATGACTGCCCATGTCCAGAAGGGTTGTGGGTACTATCTTTGGTAGGAATTTACAGTGTCACATCCACTCATCCAGGTTCCTCTTGAATAGTGTCATACAGGTGCTCTGTTTCATGTGAATTGGTAGCCTGTTCCAAAGACACGTCAGTCACTGGGAGATGAATCTGTCCCTCCAGCATGTCCTAGTTAAGTCGTAGGCCATATTTAGTTCCCTAGAACAGGTAGCCCTAGTCCCATTTGATTTACAGATATGCAGCAAGTTCATTAGGTTTGGATCTTGGATTGCTATGTAGACCAGGAATAAGTCTCTCCTAAGAAGTCTGTACAATACGGAGTATAGTGCCACGGACTTTAGTCGATCTGTGTAAGCCATAAGCTGGAGCACCTTGATCTTCTTTGTTAGAAACCTCTGAGGTATCTGTAATTGCTGCAGGTGCTTAGCATGGTACATGCCGAACAGGGGTTTATACTCACTTATGGGGCGGATAAGTGCCGAGTAAAGAGGGGCTATAACCTCTTTTGTTCTCAAGGCAATGCCTTTACTAATCAAGTGTGCTACATAGAAAGCTTTCCTTACTACAGTAGACACATGGTGGTAGAAGTTAAGGTCACAATCAACTTGTGATCCCAGGTCCCTTACCACTTTGTCCACTTCGTGGGTACTTAGGGTACTTGATTTGATAGTGTGAAGGGACACTGTGCTGAAGGGAATGATGATGCATTTCTTTGCATTCATTTTGAGACCGTGACTAATACACCAGTCGGTGGTCTGTGCGAGACCCTCCTGGAATATACTGACATCATTTGGAGATTCAATGATTGCACCTAGTACGTAGTCATCTGCAACTTGGTCAGCCACAACCCCTTAGTTTTGACCTGAACGTCTGAGAAGTATATACCAAACAGTAGGGGGCCCAGCACTGACCCGTGTGGCACCCCGCTGGTAACAGGTCTGTTGATTGATGTGGAGTCATTCACTTTGATAGTGTGAGTCCAGTTTATGAGCCAGATGACAAACCCATCTTACAACAAAGGGATTTACATTCAGTTTGCCAAGTTTATCTGTAATGCTTGAATGTGGGATTGTGTTGAAAACCTTTGCCAAGTCTGGGTATGCTGTGTGCACAGATTTGCTCTTGTCAATTTTTCTAAGTAATACACCAGATGTAACAGGCAGGATCTGCCCCTGACAAAGCTGATTTGAGTAGGATCCAGGGTCTGGAGGTCACCTATGTCTTTATTTATGAGGTCCATAATGATACGTTTCTTGACTTTACAGATTAGGCCGGTCAGGCTTATGGGTCTGTAATTCCCTGGGTTTGTTGCTAGGCTACCTTTGTGGAGGGGAATAACTGTTGCTGTTCTCCGCTCCCCAGAAACAAAGCCTGTGGTTAAGCTATGATTGAAAAGGGTACTTAAGGGTAATGCTAGTTCATGTTTTAGCCTGTTTAGAAGACAGCCTGGGATGTTGTATAGTCCCACAGAAGCCGTTTTTTTTTTGGCCTTGGACAAGGCTTTGTGGACCTGCTCTTCAGATACGTATAGTGGGGGGAGTTTGGGGGAAGGTTTGTGGTAAGTTAGGAGGGAATAATGGAGGGAAATTTTTGCCAAACCTATCCGCTAGCAGGTTTGCTATCTCTGTGGTGGTCAGTGTGTGTGATACCCTTTCGCCACTAGGTAAGCACATGCTTGGGTCCTACCTTTTAGGCTACATATGTAGCTGTAAAAGGCCTTATGGTTATCCTTGGCTGTACTTGCCAAGTTTCTCTCAAAGGAGCCATTGGAGGATTTAACAAGTTTTATTTGCCTGTTGAGGCTGAGGAGGGTGCTTTTCCATTGTTGGGGCCTTGCCTTTGTGTTCTTGAACACAAACTTTTTGTGTTTATTGTAAAGTTTGTTTAATGCCAGATGTCCACCATGGTAGCTTGTTTTTACTTGGGGCTCTGGCTTTGATTCTTTCTGGTACAGCCAAGTTTATACACACTTATGCAAGTGATTCTACAGGGTTTTAGTGTAAGCTTCAGCATAGTTACCACTTCCAGCTTGGGTTGGGGCTTGGAATGCATTTATACCTTCACCTAAGAGGGTAGAGTTTGCCTTGATGAAGTTTTTTAGTCTGATTTCACCGTTGTGAGTTCTGGTGTTAATGCTGGGTCAAAAGTGACTGATTTGTGCTCAGTTTTACTAATGAGGGTCCAACAGTTGCGGCAGTGCATCTGTTCAACATTTTGGTGAGGACCAGATCTAGTATGGTTATTTTTCTTGTTAGGGTATGGACAATTTGTTCCTGGACATTTGAATCAACAAAGTCAAAGAACTTTTGTGCTAGCAAAGTTAGGGCTAGTGCCGGTTTCCCAGTTGATAGTGGGATAACTGAAATCCCCATAACCAGTGTGTTCCGTAACATTTGGATTGTCAAGTAGACGTCGTGACCCATGGAGGGGGATGTATAACTGGCTATGACTTGAACGGGGGTCTTACCCACTGTAACCTGGACTTGGAGTAACTCTATGGAGTTGTCCATTCTAACTAGACAGAAGGTGAATTTATGTCTAATACACATTGAAACACTGCCTTCTTTGGTTTTCACACATTCATTTTGTGGTCTAAAGGTGTGGAAGGCATTGTAGCCTTGCAAGGCTGGGGTAATCTCTGAGGCCTTGAACCAGGTTTCGGTGACTGCACAGACATCTACTTCTTCTAGTGATAGAAGTGCTTCCAGAAAGTGCAGTTTTTGGGTTAAGCTCCTAGCATTTAGCAGCATTACGCTTATTTTATTCTGATTGGTTAATTTCGCATTGGTAATGTTGTTTTCAAGAACTTGCCTAAAAATGGCACTATGGGAGAGGCAAGAGCCTTTGCCAGCAGCCAAAAGCCTAGAGGTGCCAGGTGCAAACCGTGTCTGGCAAAGCAGTGAGGTTTGTCAACCATGGATTCCCGGCCGACAGCAACTGGATCCCCTTTGAATGACACCAAAAACTAGCCAATTATGAAATCACTAATTTTTTGTTTATACTGTTGTATCATTCTAGGTGAGGGTAGTATGCTGCTCAAGGCTGGGGACATATCTGCCTGGGACACCTACTAAGAGAGCTCAACCATGTCTTTCTTCATATAGTCCAGTGAGGTAAATCTCAGGTCGTTCACACCAACATGAACTATGACACAGTCATAATAGTACTTGCTGCTGACAGACATGACAGCATGCATGATCTGACGAATGCTGGCACTGAACAGGAAGCTGACCTTGACTTCCTCTTTGTCCAACATGGTGTGTAGGACATCTGTGCATCTCACTATTGAGTCTTCAATGACAAGAAAATTAGTTTTTTTATGTGTTACACCATACGGGCTTGGCGGGTGAGACACTAGTGTTGCTATGTATCATGGGTGCTGTGTGGATTGTGCTAGTTGTAAGCAGTCTTGTGTTTTGAAGTTCTCTGGTGTTTAGGTAAATTTTTTGAGAGAACTTCTGCATATGTGGATTTCCATGTTTGATGCATACTATGTGTATGAGTAGTGGTACTATGTGCATATGTAGTGGTGGGTGAGTTGACAACCTTCTCCGTGTTGCTATTTTGAGTGACAGAGAGCACGGATTCAAATTCTACATGTAGAAACATCTCTCGCACTCTGTATTAGAGTGAGTTATTAGTAGAAGGTTGTCGGTGTACATGAGGCAATTGCTACACTGCCTCAAGAGACCCAAGTCAACAAAGCTGGGAGGAGAAACAACTGTCCATAATGCTAGGTTGAAAACTGTTGTCACTAGGGGGTGGCTTTTCAGAATCGATCATGGAGAAGCTCAGTGGATGAATATTTCTGCCTGGGTTTTACAGAAAAATTGTTGAATTTAACTGTCCAGTTTTGGCACACAATTGTGCAGCAGTGCATGGTGCTGAGCGACACTCAAACAAGCAGAAACCTGCTCAAATACAGGGCTTAAATACCAGAAGCTAAAACCTGAAAAAAAACTTTAAAAAGATTCAAAAGGACTAATGAAGATGATATTTCCAAGCCCTAGACTTGTCTCCCTTCACCAGACAGGTCCCAATCAGCACAATCCTCTCACTACAGTGCAGATAGGCCTGTTACACTCTAAGATGGCCTGGAAAAGGTGCTCAGAACAAACAAACTACTACAAACAGACTGTTTGAAACAGTCACAGATGCAACAAGCTTGTATCCGGACTATGCTACAGATACTAGCTACCCTAGTTTCAGTGGGAAACACTAGAGAATGTTTAATACAGCAGAAAAATAGCAGTGAGACACAAAAAAGTTTAAAACAACAGAAAATCAGCAAGGAGACTCTAAAGAATTTTTAAACAGGTAACAAATTAGTTATTTAAACACTGCTTGTTGAAAAAACAGAACATGCAGAACAGATAGGTTTAAAACAGTGAAAAATACCAGTGAATACTTAAATAGTGAAAATAGCAAAAAAAAACTTTGTAAACTTTGTGAACAGCAATAACATTTGATTTAACAAGCACAGTATACAGTATAAAAGTACGCAGCAGGCTATAAAAAGTGCAGTAAATAGTATAAATAAGGAAAAAACAGGCAATGTTTTGGAAGCTCAGAAGCCTCTAATTATCTGGTATCTCAGCTCAGAGTTGTGGCTGGTAACCCATCTTAGTTGAGCTTGGTACAAACAAGCAGAAAGCTGCTCAAATGCAGGGCTTAAATACCAGAAGCTAAAAACCTGAAACATTTTTAAAAAGATTGAAAAGGACCAATGAGGATGCTTATTTCAAGCTCTAGACCAGCCTTCCTTTACCAGCCAGGTCCCAATCAGCACAATCCTCTCACTTAAGTGCAACTTGGCCCCTTTCAATCTAAGATGGCCCGGAAAATGTGCCCAGAACAAAGAAACCACTAAAAAACAGTCCCAGATGAAGTAAGTCTGTATCTGGACTATGCTACAGCTACTATCTACCCTAGTTTCAGCGGGGAACACTACAGAATGTTTAAAACCGCAGAAAATCAGCAAGGAGGCTGTAAAGAATGTTTTAAACAGCTAACAAATCAGTTATTTAAACTGCTTGGCAGGAAAACCAGAAAAAAATCAGAACAAATAGCTTTAAAACTGTGGAAAAACACCAGTAAATACTTAAACAGTGAAAATAGCAAAAAAGCTTTGTAAACCGTGAACAGCAATAAAATGCTACCTATATAAAAACTGGAGTGAGAGCATACATACCCGTGGCCTGCACACAAGGCTAACTGTATCCTCACAGGGAATATTTGCACACATTGTGAAAGGATTTTCTATCACTATCCTATTATCATTGTGTTTGCCCACCACAATACCCTTTTTAACAGGACTGGACTCACTTTTGTTGCATCTCAGTTCTTTTTTTATGTTCACACTGCTTTTATTTAATTTGTAATGATTTACTCAGCAAAATATGGTAATTAAAAGTTGTGTACTCATCGTAACTATGCATCTGTGTTGTTCATTTTAATTCTTCCTCAACAAATGGGTCTTGGATCCGACCTCGGATCCATCTCAGCCACATTTCTTCTAAACTCTTGGATCCAACTCTTGAGCTCCTCCCTTTACCCATAATGCCCCACACGTCAGATTGAGTCTGCTGGTCTATCAGAAAAAACAGGTTATAGCCCACACAGAGAATAAAGTTAGAAAAGGGGTTCAAACAGGAATAGTGGTTTCAATGTTTCTATCAGGCCACTCCCAAACCAAAAGGAGAAGTGGAAGTTGGGGGGGGGGGGTTGACGAAGAATGAAAATGAACAACACAGATGCATAGTTATGGTGAGTACATAGCTTTTAAATCTGATGTTGTCATGTTCATTCATTCCTCAATGAATGGAACAGAGTCCCCAGCTACAATAATCTTCGGTGGCCCTCATGGAAGGATATTCCAGAGTACCACAGAACCAAAGGCAACTCTGCTTTTGGAAATGAGCAATAAAAGTATGAGCACTGGATCGGGGGGTGCAATGCAGATATCATCAATAGATGCTCTGGCCCAAAAAGCAGATGAAGTAGCCATGGATCTAGTGGAATGAGCTTTTGGAGGTCTCTGCAAAGGCAAAAATCATTGAGAAGAGACATATGAGATGCATTCTGTTAACCAAAGTAACATTAGAGACTGGTTTCCCAAACCTACTGGGACAAAAGACATGAAAAAAACTTGATATTTTTTCTAAAGTTCTTCATCCTATGGAGATAAAAAATGAAGCTGTCTATGCACATCTAAAAGGTGAAGCATATATTCACCTTTATTAGGAAAAACTATATGCTCAGACAAACGCAATGAGAGCTTAAAAGGCAAGCCTTACCAAAACAACAAAAAATATAAATGTCCAAAGTGAACCAAGGTCTCCCCATCATAGTATATGTAAAAATCCATTTAAAATCCAACTGTTTAGTAACACAATAAAATAACACAACTCAAAAGATAGGATATGTCATAATGATAAATAGGACAAGCGCTTTCAGCTATCTAATCCTTCTTCAGATCCTGACATTTCCTATAATCTAGAGGTATTTAAACAGATAAGCACCAATGCAAACTAAGCTATCTATGTAATTTCCATCCTTTTAACACCGGTTTTAAAGGAACCATCCATTAAGTCCTGGTTCCTTGTCAGCCTGTTAAGTTGGCTATCCAGCATATCTCAAGGTATTCTGTGAGATTCTGTAGGCTTCCACCTCTTAAATTTTCTTCCACAAGTTGCAGAACCATAAATAAGAATTTATGTGTGGGATAATTTTGAATGTTCTGTGCCAAGGCATTGGTCCTATTCCCCGGACGTATGTCACTCAAATGATGAAGTATTCTCTCTTTGAAGCATCTGTTCGTCTTTCCCACACAGAAACAAATGTGCTGTTCACATGTAGCTACATATACAAGAGTAAGACTTGCACAATAAGCATAGGCATTAAGCCTATAAAGTCCATGTGTGGTTGGATGTTCAAAAAGATTCCTTGTATTAATGAAAGTGCATGCCTTGCATCTTCTACAGGGATATGTCCCTATTTTTGTAATACATTTCTTTGATCTCTTCTGGACATCTTGGCACAATAATTGCTTTAAATTCTTCCTATTCCTAAAACAGAACTTCGGATGGTCCCCAACTATTTTCCTGACATTAGGATCTGCTGTTAGGATAAACGTAAAGGAGACTGGAGGGACAAACTTGGACTAGAGCCTCTCTCAGTGACTTCCGCTGAGGGGAGACCAGGGCAAAGAACCTGCTGCACTTGTTGTTGAAGGGAGAGGCAAAGAGAATGCAGCAAGGTTAACCCCATCGACAGAAGATTCTTTTCACGACAGCTTGATTGAGACACCACTCTTGAGGCAACAGAATCATCCTGCTGATTTTGTCAGCTAGCACATTGACTTCTCCAGTATGTGTGTTGCTTGATTTAAGTGGTTTGAGGAGATCGCCCACTGCCACACTCTCATTGCTTTTTAACAAAGGGGGTAGGACTGGGTTCCTCCCTGTTTATTGATGTACCAAACCACTGACATGTTGCCTGTTTGGATAGCAATTGTCCCTAGAGGGAGAGTGTTCTGAAAAGTCCACAATGCTAGGATGGCCCTCATCTCTAGGACACCAATATGCAAATCGGTCTCTTCCGAGGACCATGTTTCCTCGGACAACCCATCCCAAGAAATACCTCCCCACCCCAATAGGGGGGGGATTTGTGGCTACTGTGGGATGGAATACAAAGGGTCAATCCTGACCAACTTTGTTGGATTTGATTCACCAAAATAGGAATTCCCTGCAGACCCAAGAAAGTTTTACAGGATGGGACAGAGGCTGTTGAAGAACTGACCACTGAACTGCTAGAGTCCATTGAAGAACTTGCACATGGAAACAAGCAGTTGGTAGTAAGGTAATAGTCATGGCCATAAATCTTAAGGCCTGAAGAACCAGTTTTGCTGGGGGAGAAGGGTGTGAAATTACCTGTCTGACATATAGTCTTAAGGACTGTACTCTGTTTTGTGGGAGAAAAGCCAACTAACTGGTGTTATTCAGGCAAGCTCCTACAAACTCCAGGACTTGACCTGGTTGTAGATGGGACTTGGTATAATTGACTGTGATCCCTAGAAACAGACATAACTGGATTAAGTAGTTTCTGGCCTTTTTGAGGAGATGCCTGGTTGGGGTGGTGAGGTGCAAGTCATCTAAACAAGGAAAGACTCTGAATCTGAGCAGTCTGAGATGAGCTGCTACCACTGCCATGCATTTGGTGAACATCCTGGGAGCTGTGGTGAGACCAAAGGGCAGGGTTCTGATTTGGTAAAGACCAGCCCCCAATTGAAAGTGTAGATATCTCCAGGAGTATCTGTTCATTTTGATATGATAGCATGCATCCTGGAGATCTACAGAGCACATCCAATCCTCCTTCTGTAGAAGAGGTAGAAAGGTCTGAACGGTGACCATCCGGAACTTGGAGCTTCTTTACAAACTGACTTAGATTGTTGAGATCCAGAATGGACCTCAGGTCCCCTGTTTTCTTTGGCCTAAAAAGAACCTTGAATAAGCTCCAAATCCTCTCTGGTCTGGTGGGACATCTTAGATAACTCTTTTGTTTAGCAGCTTTTGAACTTATAGGCTACCAACTCCCACTGACTGGGTGGAACATCGGGGAGATTTTTCCATTTGGATGGCAGGATCTGCAGAAAGGAAATGAAGTATCCTCTGGATATAACCTTTTGCACCCAAGTGTCTTTTGTGATAGATGCCCAGGTTTCTGGGTGCAGAGGCAAGCGCACCCTGACTGCCTCCAGGGAAGAGCAGTCAGGCAACGTTTAGGGTGGCGTCTTCCATTGGAACTCACCACCCCCACCACCACCTCTGGGAGAAGTTTTTCCTCGCGGAGTCCTGAAAAGGTCCTTGTGACTTTCCACATCTTTTTATCTCTCCACTGATTTCTAGAAAAATAATCTCTGTGGGGTAGAAAAATGGATCCCCATGGCAGACAAGGTCTTTCCATCTTGCTCACTATGGGAGAGTGTTTCTTTTACTGTACGGCCAAACAGAGACGGTAGTTTGGCAGGCAGCCCCCATCCAGGAACATTTAGGAGACCAGACAGGAGGGAGTTTCTTATACTCCCTTGGCTCTGTAGTTGATATGGATTTCTTGTTAGGGGGTTGAGCCCCTGAGAAAGAAGCTGAAGAGGACAGAGCAGGAGCAGGCAGCAAACCCTTTAAACCAAATTTATTTCCATGGTCACTTAGTTCACACATAGAGGGTATCCCATAAAACTTCTCGATGAACTAGTTAGAGAAGTTACGAAAAAAGACTGAATGGAACATATAAACCTTTATTGACTATAAAACACCCTCAGTTGGATCAGGGTAACAACATAAAGATAGTACCAGAAGGACACATGGCATGCTACTCGGGCAAGTTTAAACACTCAGGTCCGAAACTTATTTTAACGTTTAATACACTTAGTTATCAATGTATAGAAAGTATGAAGAAAAAAGTACAGTTTTGTACCTACCATAAATGTAGATGTTAATAAATCTAATCCATAAAAGTCAGTAATCACATATGGGTAGAAGTGAGAATAAAGGAGGATCCATGTTGAATTCTGCAGAGATTGCTGAGGCATGTATTTTGATTGAGGAAAATGAAAGTCCATTGCTCAAAAGTTCAGCAAAATCTGAGGCAGGTTCAAGATGGTCTTCTGGCCTCCAAAATGACATCCAGTAGAGTCTGATGTGATGCTAAGGAATTTTCCATGCTTTCAGCTGACTGTGAATGTCAGCAGTAGAGGTGTTAGAGGAATTTTGATTGATGTGAAGGTGCTGGGCGTTACTTAAAAGCAATCCCACTCTTGGTACCAAGGTGGGAGACTACCCCAATGTAATATTTAGAAGGGGTAAGAATTTGAAGTCACTGCTAGAACAACCGGCCTTTAATACAACGAGAACTGCTGGTATGTATAAATGCCAAAACTGCAATTATTGCAGACATATTTCAGAGACCAATAGAGTTACAATACAGAATTTTCATTGTAAGATAAGACACAGACTTAATTGTAACTCTAAAATGGTTGTGTACCTAGCAGTGTGTCAAAAATGCCCTGCGTTTTACGTTGGAAAAACGGAGCGTAAACTCCGTGAACGCATTTACGAACATCACTATGCAATAACTAAGAATAAATTGGACAATGCACTTGCCAAACACATTTCTAAATATACAGATCATGGCTTCAAATTCTTAGCAATTGATAAGGTTAACAATGACAGAAGGGGTGCACCTACACCCTTACTGTTAGAAGAATTGGAACTAACTTGGCAAATAAGACTTAATGCCTATACTTTTCCAGGTCTGAATGAGTCATGCTCAATAAGCAGCGTTCTTAAATTAATGAGTTTAAGAAGATGATGTCAAGGTAATATGAACACTACTTTAATATTAACAACCTTGGCACACCTTTAATGCATTATACTCATACATGTTTCATTAACATTATTTTTTATTTTCTAGTCTTTATTATCTACTGTTTACTTTTTAAGTTTTCATTATTAGCATTTTCAATATTAAGATACTGTGTCGCTTTAGATATTTATGGAAGGGCTTGCATTAACGCTTGAATATTGTTTTAGTTTAATTACTTTGTGCAACAGTGTTACAAACCTTTTTAATTAATTGTCTTTTATGATTGGTTGATTACATTAACTTAATTGTACTTTAACAAGGGTTTTAATGTTTTCTGTACTTCTGAAGAAGTCTGCACACAGTGCAGACGAAAAGCGCTTAAAATAAATTGTCTACACGGTGGAGTTTGGTTACTTGATACCGGTGACTACTGCAACTCTCTTGTTTTGGATTTTTCGTTGTTTACTTCTTTTTTATTCTCAGTTTGTTATGGCTTCGGGTTTTGCAAGTAGTTCAAGCGGCTTCTCAGCTAATGCTACACCGGAACTACTCAAGGGCTGTGATAGTGCTGTAATTACAGCACCAGCTCCGGCTTTCAACTCGGATAATGCTTCTATTTTGGACTCTCTTTTATTAAGAATGGACTCTGTGTGCCAGATTGGAGCAGCTGGACACACAACAACGAGCCCTTCGGGACCTGTTACCACCCACAAGTGACGTTAACAACCGAGCCGAAAAGGCGGGATGTTTAAACGTTACTACGGATAATCTACCGGCAGCACAAATTAACATTGAAGCTGCAGGACGTCAGCTCTTTTGCACTGGAGCACGACAAGCGGAGATGAACAGTCTTAACAATAATGGTGTATCTAACCAAGCACGAGAACCTTGAAATAAGGCTACGGGCCATGGTAGTAACTCTTTGATTGGCCTCCCGGAACTGGTTACTTGGCTAGCAGATACATTTACCTTTGTAACTCCGAGCCTTCCTAATGGTGTACGGTTCGAGGAAAGCAGTGGTAACACTTTTAATTCTGACTTAGCACCAGATATTGTTGATAAATTAAGAAACTTAGACAGTATGCTTGTCAAACTCAAGAAGAATCAGCTTGAAATCTCGTATTTTCGAGAGTGTCTGACACGTAAAATTGTCCCTAAAGGGTTACGGCTCTCTCAGTTTCCTACTGGTACAGTAACTGATTCAGACTTTTACCAAGAATTAGTGGCTTTATTTGACTGGCAAGGTTTCGAATTACTTGAAGTAATGATTAAGCATTACACCCTATGGGTCAATGAACTTAACACACAAGTTATGGACTTAGACTCTAGCATCAAACTTCATAATGAATTTGGTCGATATAAATATGAGTACAGTCAGATTTTTACTAGTATCGACCAATACTTAGATAAGCTTAAAAACAATAAGGTGAAAAAACTTGATTGGGACTTTAAGGCGTATAAGGACAATGCTGCATACCCTATTATATCATCAGCACAAACGTGGCATGGTCCTAATCGCCCCCAGGCTGGAGTTTCTGAATATCCAAGTGCAAATGTAGATATACATCTGAATCAAAATGATAATTTGACGCCTAATGTCAACAGTGTGTCATACAATGTGAACATGGCCTTAGATAATGAGAATTTTCAGACATAAAATGAGGTTAGGAGAAGTGAGATGTTACATAACCGTAATCAACCACAGGTTAATTCAGCACAACAGAACCAGAATTTTCAGGATGCTCACCAGACTGGGACCAAGCCCAAGCAACAGAACAATTTTGTTCAGAACAGGGCGAACAAGCAGAGGTCCAAGAGATACAGGACTTAACCAACAGTGACTTTTTAGTTTACAGTCGCCTTGATAATCCTGTTGATTGTTCCAGACTGGTTGATGTCAACATCTATTCTGTTAATAACAATTTTTACCCTGTCAACAATAACTTAGAGTTTGTTGAAGTGGAGCTGTATGACAGCTTTTCCGTCTACACTAGAGTAGACAACGGTGTAACTGTAAGGGAGGAAATCAAACCTGATATCATCATTAATTCTACAGGTGACTTTAAAGTGTATAATTTTTCTCCTGTTGTCATCTCTACGGACACTGTTGATTTTCTGTCAAAAGGCTATAGATATGTCCCTGGACAGAAACCTGATATAGTTAAGACTATAATTGATGTCAAGATATTTTCACACAAATTGAATTTCAATTTAATGATGGGTGCCAATTCAGATGGAATAGGAACTGACCCATTTAGAATTGCGAGTACATACAATCCTCCTTTGCACCCATTAGTTCAGATTTTTGAGCAAATGTGCGAGTTAAGACATCAGGCAGGGTTTTAAACACACTTTTAAGTCTAAGAGGAATGATTACATCAGTAGTATTGAACGTGAACATCTAGATTACATTCGAGCGCAGGACATACGCGTCTGCAAGCCTGACAAAGGCAGAGGGTTGGTAATCTTTGATAACATAGATTACTATGAACGCATGTCCAAACTTTTAGATAATCCCTCATACTCGCTTAGCTCACTTTCTGAGGTAAATAGAGCATACACATCTATAAAAAACAGCATAGAGGATATGTTCATTGAAGGTAGGATTGAACAAAAAATTTTCAACTACATGACCATCACCTACCCTAGGTTTCCTTATCTCTTTGGTATACCCAAAATCCATAAGAGTATAGTTAACCCTCCAATGAGACCCTTAGTAGATGGTCGGGGTTCCCCTACCTATCCGTGTGCTAAGTTTGTTGACTCTATTTTGCAGAAGTACCTTGTATTTGAAACTCAAATTTGCAAAGACTCATGGTCATTCCTTGAGAAAATTGACAAATTAGAATTCGATACCAGTAACAACTTCCTCACGGTTGACGTGAAGGATTTGTATACGTGTATACCTCACGATACCGGTATCGAATGGGTTACTTTAGTGCTTAAGAAAAATGGAGCTACGAAAATTGAAATTTCTGTGGTCATTGAACTATTTGAAATAATTTTGTACAACAACTTTTTTATGTTTGGTGAGAATTTCTATCTGCAAAAATGAGAAGTTATGTTCCTACCATAACGTTCCATGTTAGTTGTCTTCTTCTCGCCTTCTTTCTTGCTGGATGGGTTCGGAGCCGACCCTCGGCTCCGACTCGGCCTATACTAAAGCTCGAGAGCTATTTATACCGGCTCGAGGCTACCCTATATCCCATAATGCTAGGCGCTAACTACCCAGATCTCGTTTGATAGCTGAAACCATAGCAGTTCTGATCTCCAAAATAAGGAGAAGAGGAAACCTCACTCGTAAGTCACCTAGACCTATAGCTACCAGTAAGGATAGCCAAGGGGGCTAATAATGAGGCAGGAAAAAGATCCCCAAGGATCCTTAGGTCTGTCCAGGCTAAGGGGATGGGGGGTGGGACGCAAGAAAGAAGGCGAGAAGAAGACAACTAACATGGAACGTTATGGTAGGTACATAACTTCTCAATGTTAAGTTGTCAATCTCACCTTCATTCTTGCTGGATGGGACCGCGTCCCTAGCACCTTCACCCTGGGTGGCTCATCGGAACAGACTCTTGAGAACGGTGGAACCAAAATTAGCCCGACTTCGGGAGGCCATGTCTAAATTGTGATGAGAGATAAAGGTATGAGGAGAGGCCCATGTGGCTGCCGCACAAATGGAATCTATTGGTAATCTAGCCTGAAAAGCTATTGACGTGGCTAATGCTCTAGTTGAGTGTGCCCTGGGCCTTGACGGTAGCTTTTGGCGTCTGAGGTCATAGATGAAAGTAATCACAGAGGCCAGCCATCTAGAAAGGGTTACTTTGGAAACTGGAAGGCCTTTCTTCCCTGCCGCATAAGATAGGAAGAGCTGCTCAGATTTCCTAGCTTGCTTGGTTCTATCCAGATAGTAACGGAGCTTACGATGAACATCCAGAAAATGCAGCTTTTGTTCCGCTCTGTTGGAGTAGTTGGGGAAGAAAACTGGGAGATCAATAGTCTGGTTTAGATTCGCCTCAGAAGAAACCTTGGGTAAAAAGGATGGGTTAGTCCTGAGGGACACTCTGTCTTTATGGAAAACTAGATAAGGTGGACGAATACAAAGGGCATGAAGTTCTGATACTCTTCTCGCAGATGTTATGGCGACTAGAAAAAGAGTATTCCAAGAGAGCAATTTCAAGGAGCAGGAAGCTGCAGGTTCAAAGTGGGGAAGAATCAAGGAAGTTAGAACCAAATTTAAGTCCCACTGTGGTGGGGGGTCTCTGATTGGGGGCTTAAGCAAAAAGATACCTTTAAGAAAGGTTTTACAAAGCTTATGGGACATGATACTGGAGTCCAAAAATCCAACATGAAAGTTTGAAATAGCCGCTAACTTTTCTCTGATGGTGGAAGAAAAAGACTCTGAGTGAAACAGTTCGGCTAGGAAGTCTAGGACTGATTGGATAGGGGCAGTAAAAGGATCCATATTTCTAGCTCTTGCCCAGAAGGAAAAACGCTTCCACTTGCTGGCATAAATCCTTCTGGTAGATGACTTTAGGGAAGCTATAAGTATGTCACGCACAGAATGGGAAATAACTTGAGGAAATTCCCACAAATGGATCAAATCTTGGAAAACTCCTTGATCTAGTTTTCATTAGTAATGATATGTCCTTGTCCTGCTCAGCTTGTCTGCCACACAGTTTTGTTCTGACTGAATGTAACATATCTCTAGAGTGAGAATTTACTGTGACACTACATCCAAAGCTAACATGGACAGTCTGCAAAGGGGGTACGACCTGGTTCCCCTAGCATGTTGATGTACCACAACTGTGGTATTGTCTGTAACAATTGAAGGTGGTGACAAGGGATGCCTTTCTTACACCCTGATGTCAAGACGTCTGTCATTAAGCATCTGTCAGCTTGGGATGATGCTAAGACTCTAGAAATCAGGCTGGTTGTGGGCTTCTGCATGGTAGAAACTCACAATGATTAGTACTGCAACACTGACTACAAAAAACTTCTGGAGATCTCCTCCGAGTCTGAATAAGAAATCTGAGGAGAAAAAGTACAGTTGTGTACACTTACCATAAATGTAGATGTTCGAGTGTATTCACTGTTGCAGTCATTACATTTGGGTTATCCTGCTGGCAGGTTGCCCTCAGTCGGCCTGAATTCCATAGTCTTGGGTCCTGCGTCAGTTGCTGTCGCCTCTTCCCTGACGTCAGGTCGTCAGGGGTATAAAAGATGCAGCCGACACCATTTTATTCAGTTTTTCTTGCCCCAGATGTCAGGTGCCCCCAAAACGGTAGGCTAAATTTATGTAAATAAAACATACATGCACCAGAAATAAGCTTTACCTTCATCTATACGAAAATACACCACCTAGGTTGTACAGATTAGAGAAGTAAAGACAAGTTCCAGCAAAAATAAGGGGGATGGCGGGTGGGTAACCTGGACTGCAACAGTGAATACACTCGAACATCTACATTTATGGTAAGTGTACACAACTGTCATTACATTTGGGTTGAGTCCCAAAGCTATGGTTGGGGAGCTGGAGCTAAATAGCATTAGGAGCGGCTATGAGGCCCTGCAGAACTGCAGTGGCAAAGCCTGCCCTGGATTTAGAATAAAGAGGCAGATTGCAATCTTTTGTAAAGGTATGCACTGAACTCCAAGTGGCAGCCTCTACAATGTCTTTGGTTGGTACTCCCCTGAGAAATGCTGCAGAAGTGGCTGCAGCTCTGGTTGAATGTGGCCTAATGGCCTTAGGCACTGGTTTGCCATGCTGTGAGTAGCAGAAACAAATTCAGTGACCTATCCACTTTGAAATAGTTTGCTTAGAGATCGCCTTTCCTTGTGATGCTGTGGCATATGCCACAAGTAATTGTTCTGTCTTTCTGAAAACTTTAGTTTTGTCCATGTAGAATCTAAGTTGGCTGTGTACGTCCAAAAAATGCAGAATTTTCTCCCACTTGTTCTGTGGATTTGGATAAAAGGTTGGCAAATGAATAGTTTGGTTAAGGGCTACACTGGATGCCACCTTAGGCATAAATGTAGGGTTTGTTCTCAGAGAGTCCCTGTCTGGATAAAAAAATGATAAAAGGTTCCATGGCCATGAGAGCCTGTAGCTCTGAAACTCGTCTTGCAGAAGTTATTGCTAGGAGCAGAGCTGTTTTCCAAGATAAGAATTTTATATCTGCAGTAGCAGCTGGCTCAAAAGGAGGTAAGGTGAGTTTTTCCAAGACATAATTGAGGTCCCATGCAGGTATTGGCGTTCTCCTTGGAGGCCTTAAGTTTTTGGCTCCTCTGAGGTACTGCCTTACTAAAGGATGAGAAAAGAGTGGTGGCTCTGTATTGTAGTGAGCCGAAATGGCAGAAGCATGGATTTTAATTGATGAGAAAGATAGGCCTTTGTCCAGCATCTCAGTCAAGTATTGCAAAATCTGAGGAATATTTGGGACAGCTGCATCAGTTCCTTGAGCTTGGTTCCAAGCGCAAAAGCTCTTCCATTTCCCAGCATAGGATTTTCTAGTACTAGGCCTTCTGGCTTCTAAAATGACATCCATCACAGCTTTACTGAGAGGTGTGGTTTGTATGGCTACATTATCCACCATGCTGCCAGGTTTAGGGTCCTGAGTTGGCTGTGCAGAATCTGATTGTTTTGCTGGGACAGTAGATGAGGTATTTGAGGTAAGGTCCAGGCTGGGCATTGGGACAAGTTCCTTAAGATCGGACATCAGTACTGGCATGGCCAGTCTGGGGCAATCAGAATCATTTTCGGTTTCTCCTGCCTGACCTTTAGGAGTACCTTGGGGAGGAGAGGTAGTGGAGGGAAGGCATATACTGATAGGTTGGTCCAGTTGAAAGATAAGGTGTCCACTTTCCAAGCTCGTCTGTGATAAGTCCTTGTGCAGAATCTTTTTAGTTGATTGTTTTGAGGAGAGGCAAATAGATCTATGTCTGGGATTCTCCCTTTCTTTGTTATCATGCTGAAGACTTGTGGATCCAGGTGCCACTTGTAGGGATCCATGAGGTTTCTGCTTAGTTCATCTGCCAGAGTGTTTTCCTTTCCTGGCAGGAATTGTGCCTGCAGATGAACTTGATAAGTCAATGCTGTGTCCCATAAAGCCATGGCTAGTCTGCACAGGGGATAACAATGAGTGCCCTCCTGCTTGTTTATGTACCACATGACCGTAGTGTTGTCTGTCTTTATCAGTAGTTGTCCCGGATGAAGTAGGTCCTTGAAGGCTGTCAGGGCATTTTGAACAGCTAGCATCTCTTTTTGATTGATATGCAGATGCTTTTGGTTTGTGGACCAGGTGCCCTGAATGCCTTTTCCTGCCATGTGTGCCCCCCAGGCATAATCTGATGCATCCGTTGTTAGGCCCTGCCTGGCTTGGGGTAGTGAGAATGGCTGTCCCTTGTTTTGGTGACAAGCCTTTGCCCACCATCGAAACTCCTGTTGCAGGTAGGGAATTAGAGTAATCATTGTTTCCAGGCTGTGGCAATGTTGCATCCAAACACTTTTTAGGTACCATTGAATTTTCCTCATATGCAGTCTTGCATATGGAATTAGTAAGATGCAGGATGCCATGAAGCCCAAGCCTGCAGAATATTTCTTGCAGATAACTGGGCCTTTGTTGCCATTTCCTTGAAATAGGTAGTCAGTTGCCTTTGTTTGTCTGGAGTGAGATAAAACATCTGTGCAGTTGTATTTAAGCTTACACCCAGGAACATTACCTCTTCAGAGGGTACTAGTTTTGATTTCTTTTTGTTGACTGTGTACCCTAGGCATGTTAAAAGTCTTATCACAAACGTCAGATGTTGTAGTAGAATGTCCTTGTTCTCTGCTTGTATGAGGCAGTCATCCAAGTAAGGATACATTTGTATTCCTCTTTGTCTGCAGAATGCAATTACTGGTGCCAGGCACTTTGTGAAGACCCTGGGCACAGTAGATAAGCCAATGGGTAGTGCAGAGAATTGGTAATGCTTTGAGCCAGCCTTGAATCTGAGGAATCTTCTGCACGTTTGTCTGATAGGGACATGCAGGTATACCTCTTTTAGGTCTAAAGTCACGAGCCAAGCCTTGCTGCCCAGCATGGGCAGAAGCTGCTGTAAGGTCAACATCTTGAATTTTGATATATCCAGGAAGGTGTTTAGAATAGAAAGGTCCAGTATTGGTCTCCATGCTTGGTCCTTTCTCGGTACCAAGAACAGTCTTGAGTAAAATCCTTGTCCCTTCTCTTGCTGAGGCACTTGTTGAATAGCCCTCATGTCCATGAGAGCTGCAACTTGTTTTTGAGCCTCTGCCCATTGATTTTTTTTTGGCAGGTCTGACCAACTGTTTTCCCTTAGTAGGGTATGGAAATGAAACTTGTAGCCTTGAGACACTATGTCTAGAACCCATTTGTCCTGGGTTGTAATGTGCCAATTTTGAGAAAAAAGCGCTAGTTTTCCCCCTAAGGGTGCTGTCAGAAGATAAGTGCTTGGTGCAGGCAGGGGGGGAAGTCATTGGGGCTGTGTCCTGTATGATTGTGATTTGTCCTCTCCACCTTTGGAGGTAGAGGCACTCCACTGCTTAGATCTGTAGGATCCTTGCAGCTGTGATCTGCCTCTAGGGCGTCTGGCTTTGCCCCTTTGAGGTCTGTCTGAGACTGGAAAGGACCAATTCTTTGTAGGCCAGTGTCTGCTAAATCTAGGTGGCTGTACCTGTAAGAAATCCTTGACTGTTTGCATAGATTTAGCTTTGTCTTCCATTTTCTTTAACACCTCTTCTGCCTTAACACCAAACAAGGTATCATGTTGTAAAGGAGCATCTAATAATTTTGCTTTAACATGGTCAGGCAGATTTTGTTCTTTCAACCAGGCATGCCTCCTAATGACAAAACCCGTAACAGCGGCCCTGCAGGAGGCCTCCAGAGAATCAAAACCACATTGCAAAGTATGTTTTCCAACTTGTTCAGCTGCATGCAATAAATCTTGTATTTCTTTGTTTTCTGCACATTCAGAATTTGCCATCATTTTCTGTTTAGGCAGTGTCATGATATATTGCTGATATTTGAGCATATGAAACTGGCAATTTAAGGCCCTTATAGCCAAAGTAGCAGATGTGTAAATCTTTTTTTCCCCCATCTATCCAGAGCCCTAGAAGCCCTATCAGAGGGGATAGGGTTTTTTGCAGTAGAAGCCTTGACCCCTTTTGGACCCTGAGAAATAGTTTCTGGGTCTGCAGAAGGGTTTTTGAAAAGGAATTTATGAGAGTCAGGGACCCAAGGAATTTATGAGAGTCAGGGACCCTGTCTGTCTGGCTTAACAGGAGCTGGAGGTAAAGAGTCAGGGGTCAGACTGGACTCCGAGAACACATCATCTACAATGTCCAACACAGGTGGAATAGCTAGAGGCCTGTGTTGAGGAAGTAAAAGAAAGTCTCTGAGCCTTTTCTTAGATTCTGAAAAATCTTTGCTCTCCCAGTGGAAGTGCTCCCTCATGGTATGCAAGGTTTCCTCAAAAGAGTAGTCCTCAGGAGGAGAAGTTGAAGTAATTGATTCTTCAGCATCAGAATCCTCATAGGGGGAAAGAGAATATTCCTGATCAGAAAAGGAATCAGAAGAAATGGAAACCTGATCTGAAGATTCATACTCTGTCTCTTGCCTAGGCCTCTTATCAGGAGGGGGATGGGAACCCCTGATCAAGGTAATTAAGTCTTCGGCCATTTTGAGCATCTGTTTTGTGGGCATGGAGGCCTGTCCGAGTGGCTGGTGAACTTGCTTCTTTGTCTTTAAAGGTGTTTTAGTCTTTGTCTTGGAAGTCGGTTTAATATATAATTGTTTAGGTCTGAATACACCCTCAGAAGCCAATGCCTGCTCAGCGGCTCTGGACCCATCTGAGGGAATAATCTCCAAGGCTCCAATACCTTGAGTTTCCTGCGGCCTGGCCGACTCCACATGGGAGTCTGTAGAGACTTGCGACTCTAAAGTAGCGGGCGTCAGGGGCTGCGCCTGAGAACCGGTGAACCGGCGACTTGCTTAGGAGAAGCTTCGTCGGTTTTGGACCTCGGTTGCCTGTCTTTTTCTTTGCGTTTTTTGTGAACTCTGGTAGTCGGATGGCTATCCGATGACATTGTATAATTAAATCTTCGCCCAAAATAGCTTAATGCAAAATTGTACTGACGTTTAATAGTGCGTTGGTTAAATCTAGCACAAAACCGACAACTAGCAACATCGTGGTCAGGGCCTAGGCAAGGAATACAGTAAGAATGAAAGTCCTTATGAGGTATTTGCTTCCCACAAGAAATGCAATTATTAACTTTTTCTGACATTGGTCTGGAGTAAGAAAAAAGTTTCCCCAACGGGGTACTTAGCTTTTAATGAAGATTTCAGATCTGAAACTCGAACAAGAAAATCTCAGGAGTCAGCCGACCGGCACTTGCAAACTGCTTCTGCTTCGGGCACTGCCCGGCAAGAAAGACTGAATAAAATGGCGTTGGCTGCATCTTTTATACCCCTGACGACCTGATGTCAGAAATGAGGCAACAGCAACCGATGCAGGACCCAAGACTTTGGAATTCAGGCCGACTGAGGGCAACCTGCCAGCAGGATAACCCAAATGTAATGACTGCAACAGTGAAACACGAAGAACATCCATGCATCTATTCCTCCATCATCCTGCCCAGATTCAGAAACTTGAATTTCTTCAGGAAAAGAAGTATCCATCTTTCTTTTTACCAGAAACAACTTTATAAGATCAATAGCCTGAATTAAACTCTGAGCCAGACCCAGTAAACTGCTCCTGTCTAAAGAAATTTGAGGAGTAGATACATGTTTAGTTTTCTGGTGTTATTAATAGTATCTTCCCCAGGGATGGGCACAACATTCTGACTAAACAGGGAAGCCTTTCCTATCCCCTTCTCCCAGGAAAGACAAGAGTGTCTCTCCCTTGCCCACTGTGGGGACCCTAACAGGCATACAGGATGTGGCTAACCTCCTGTTCTATAGTGGTTGTAGGTGAGACACCTGAGGGATCCAGGGTAAAAGAGGAGTGATCTGAGGTACAACTAATAGCCAAAGCAGAGTCACCCACCTGTGGCTGAGGTAAATTGCTAGCCTGCTATGGCGACAAATGCTGTTGCTTAACTTTTTCTTTTTGTGGCCAGAAGAAGGACAGATTATGGGATGGGCAGTTTGTTCCATGGTCAAGCTGAAAATGGTGTCTCTTTTTTGGGGAAAAAGAAGCAGCAAAAGCCAGTGAAATGCAAAAAGCTTTAAAAGTCACTTTTTTCAAATACAGACATAGTAAAAAGTACTTTAAAACACTTTGTCAGACCCTGAAATAAAAACAAAAATTCTTCACAGTTTTCAATTACTTTAAACAACTTTTAAATTGACAGGAAAAAAAGAGCACCCTCATTTAAAAGTACAATACAGTCTTGAGACAGTCCATTAAAACACTAACTCCTAGCTTTACAATATCTTTCCTATCTTTCCTGAACAGGAAATTGTAATTAAACAAACATTCTTTGTTTCTTTAAATGTAAAAGGTTTTCCCACAGGGAACGTATCTCCCCTAGCAAAGGAACAGCACAAGCCAACTGTCAATCCTCAAAATTCGTCCAGGAGCACTCTGTCAGTGTTTGGTGGCAGGAAAGCTCTCAAGTGCTTGGCACTCAAACCTGTCTTTTTAGTCAGCTCAGCTAGAGCTGACGATTTGAGTGCATGGAATGTGGCCTCAAGCTTTGGAACCTGGGTGGCTGTTATAACCTATGCAGAATATATCTCATATACCTAAGGCTACTGCAGCAGTCATCAATATGATGAACATCAATAGTATTTTCTCCATCAAGAATTAAAAGACTTGTAGCATGAGGTTATCACTGTAGCTGTTTCACTTCAGTATTAGCACAGAGCCATAATGCTGCTATAAATACTGATTTTTTTCTCCCAAACTGTAAAAGTAATTGAGCATGCCGCAAACAAAACTGCATGACTGTACTTTAAAACAGTTTCTTTTCAAACACTTTACCCTTTTTTATAATGATACCTGCTTAAAGCTTCTTGTCTTTAGGATCAACTCTGTCTAGTGTAACACGTTTGTAAGTTACTTTAATAAAAAAAAAAAAAAATCACAAATAAGACAAAACACTCACCTGCTTGCTGTAGGAGTCATGAAACATGTGGTTCATGACTTCTTCGGCAAGCTTGGCCTCATCTGGGTCTGCAGCTCTTCCTACCCAGGTATACACAATGCCTTGGTTATCTATACTTTCAAAGGGTACCTAAATTAACAAAAAAAAAAAAAAAAAAAAAAACAAAGTTGTCACTCATATAAACTAGATCATTCCTGCTTGCTTGTTATGCACATGGATTACAACTATTTTGTTCAGTTTACACAAATGTAGAATGCAGAAGCACATGTCTCCAATATTTCAGTTGCTCACACAATAGCAGTACACCAAACAATAAGGCATTCAAAGCTATAAAAGGGAGAGAAAAAAGGTTAACAACAGAGGCCTAAAACAAGTATTTCAGCCAACCTGAATATACAGGGTCAGGGTATCATTCTTTATCCCCAAGAATCCAAGTTTAGCAATGGACATGGGAAGATTGATGTTCCAGCGGGGGAATTGATGAGGTTTTCTCCACTCCAGGTAAGAAGCTGTAGGTGGACTCATGCATCAGTGTTCCACCTACAACAGTGAACCTTTCAGGAGTATTAAGAAGCATTTATGGAAGCTTAGTCAACTCCGTGATGCCACAGAGCACCACTAATCTATGTGAAAACAGTATGCAAACGTCTGTAGTATATGCCCTTCAAATGTATGCTGACAGCTAAAAAGAAGCAAGGCTATACACACTGCATACAGTATAGGGAAAGACTAAACTAATGGAGCAACACTGCAACAAAAAATCATGTGAAAAGAATCACAAGAATATAACCTCTCAAAAAATATATCGCTAATGGCAAGGATGCTCCTAAACTACACATACATTATACTTCTCCTGGTCACTAAAGTACAGAGTGAAAAGAAACAAGAGAAACAGAGGGGATAGGAGAGGAAAAATAATGAATATGTTGCTGTGAGTAACTTGTCTTCCCTGAGGCACATCAAAAAAACAACTTGCAGCTTGACCTAGTCCAAAATAATTAGCGTGATAATCCAACAGCAGCAGAAGTAATGCTGGCATGACATTACCAACATCAGTATTAAAAGCCCCACTTATCTTACAAAACACTATAGTTCAAAGCAGTATTGTGAGTCTAAATAACTTACCAAGACAATTCACAGCCCATTGGGATGGGATAATTAAAGCCACAGCAATGCTCGACTGAACCAGCTTACCAAACTAGTCCTGGCAATTCCACTAAAATAGCATGCATAAATCAACTTGTTATCAGTTGTGACTGTATATAAATGCTTGCTTATCTTATGTCTCTGCAATATCTGCAAATGCTAACATAAGTTACGGTCCATTGTATCCTTAAATAATGTCTATCCTTACTTGTATATACCTATGTCTTACCCTGTTAGCTCATATATTACAGCAAATAAGCCTATCTTTACTTGAATCTACCCTTATAGTACCATGATAGCTTGCATGTTATAGCATTTATTAATTGTTTGTCCTAACACCTAATTTTTATCTCTCTATTCCTCCTAGCTCTCTACCCCCTATCCTGTACTAAGAGACCTGCTTGGTTTTTCAGGACCCCTTTGTGATTTACTTGTTCCAAACGTCCCACCGTGTGACCAAGGAAACCTGTTGCCCAAGCTCAATATTTTTGCTCTCAGCTGCAATAAGAATGAAAAAAGACTAAAAGTATGTTCCACCTTGGACCTACCTATTAAGCTGTATTTTGTAGTTATACTTGACCTAGGACCTAGAGAAACCAAGCTACCAAATAGGGAACCCTGCAGCAATTTCTTTCTCCTCTAAACCCATATAGCGATCTGCCACTTTCTCCCTTTGCTATCTCTTATCTGTAGTCCATCATCCAGCTATCTCTATTATACATACTTCTGTTGCATTTTACTTTCACCCACTAGATGGCACCCTAATCCAGACTAGGGTCATACCTCATATTCTCCACCCTCCTATATATCTACTCTGTATACTATTTCCAGCTTTCTTCCCCTGACTAATTGCAAATCTCCTTGCTGTATCCCTCTGCTGCTACCTTTCTTTTCCCACCATCTAGCTACACTCTTTTCAATCCTTCCACTCCACCATTTCTCTACCAATCACCTGATTTACCACTCTCTTTCAACCTGGACATACTTACTTTGCCTCAAGAATCTGCTGCTGCTCTCTGATGGTCTCTGCAGACTCTCACTTACCTGCTCTAACCCGCTCCGTTCGCCCTGCGGGCTCACTCCGCTCCCCTACCCTGCCCCCAATTCTCACCCACCCCCAGTGGTCCTACTCTTATACTTACAAAGCCACACCCCCTCCTTCCTATCCAATAGCTATCCCTAACAGATTACAGACCAATCATACACACACACCTACTCCCTTACGGACATTTTACCCTCACTCACCTCTTACATATTTTCTATACTCCACACTCGCTCTACCCCTACCTCCTAAATCCTATTCTATTATATAATCTCCTACAAACATGCCTCTTACTCATACACTCACATATGTACAAATACCACTCCTACTTTCTTTCCTATCTATCCTTTCAATACCATACACAATTACCTTTTATGAAAACCTACAATTCACATCATCTCACCAACCCCTAAAACAAACATTGCTAATAAATGATCTTAAATCCCTAAGCCACTCAAACATAACATCCAACTCAACCTATCTATCTCCTAAATTCCACAGAGTAGCCCATCTTACATTCACGCAATATAGAAAATCGCAACAAAATTGCATTAAACTTCTGAAGCATCACTACTATCCCAATATATATCCTCTCCTTCATGGGGACATTCATCCCAACCCAGGACCAGGCAGCAACACCCTTAGCCACCCCACTCCCCCTTTCACTCCCCGTCTAACCCCAAATTCTCTACTCATAGCTCACCTTAATATAAAGAGTGATAACAATAAAGTAAGCCAACTACACGCACTACTAGATACTCACTCTTTTGATATCCTATGCATAACTGAAACCTGGCTTAAACCTGTTACAAAAGACAATGAAATACTCCCACCTGGTTATAATATCTTAAGATTAGACCAACCCACCAAAAAGGGTGATGGGGTAGCAATACTGCATAAATCTCATTTACAAATCACTTCTCTACTAATACAACCACCTCTAGACACCAATGTAGAAATCCTTATCTCCAAGCTCCAGCTCAGTGCTACAAAATCCATTTACATAATATGCACCTACATACCCCCCAGGCAATAACATCAGCACCCTAGAAAGTATCCCCTGCTGGCTTTCGGCATCCTTCCCTCAAGAAACCATTGTACTTGGTGACTTTAATATAGACTGGAACACCTGTGCCACTCTTAAACCTACAGCCCATATGCGTTCTATACGCATGAAAACCAAAGCTGCCCAGTGGCTCTCAAATGAAACTAAAAAACTAATCCTTAGCAGGAACAAAGCCTGGGCTAAATGGCGTACCACAAAAAGCATAACTGACAACCTTACTTTTAGACAACAAAGAAATGTAACAAAAAAAGCCATCCTACAAGATAAAAAGACCTATTACACACAGCTTCAACAATCCTCCCTTCACCAACCACAAAAATTCTGGTCTGCTATTAACAAGCTCCTATCCCCTGGCAAAGCTGCCACACCAAATCCAATAGGCTCTAACCCTGACTACCCACTACAAACAGCTAATGCCTTTAATACCTTCTTTACTTCAGCCATATTAAAACTGGCTAACCAACAAAACCCTGATACATCCAAACTACTAACCCAAACCACCTCTCTCCCTCCATTTCACCTAAAACTGATACCAACCTCCCATATATCATCCTTACTTCAAAAACTAAAGCCCGCAACTCCCTCAGCAGACAAATTACCAGCTGAATACCTTCGCCTAGGAGCTAAAGCTCTTTCCTATCCCATCTCTATACTCATCAACAGGACTATAAAAGAAAGTACTATTCCATCACTCTGGAAAATATCTTATATTATTCCTCTATTCAAGGGAGGTGACTCCACTGAATATTCAAACTTCCGTCCTATAGCATTACTTTCTCCTCTTGCAAAAATAATGGAGAAATGCATCCACACACAATTACTTCACCACCTACTTAGCCACAACCTCCTGGCTAATTGTCAACATGGGTTTCGACCATTCCATAGTACTAGCACAGCATTACCATCCTTTATTGACTCTATTAACAAAAACCGCAACAACAACACTCTTTCCATTGACAATCAACTGAAATTTGACACTCATATCAACGCTACAATTAAAGCTACTAACAGAAAAATTGGCTCTCTCTATAGAATCAAAGCTTTCCTAACTCCCGAAACTAGAACTACCATTGCTAGAACCCACTTAATCTCTACCCTTCTATATGCTTCCACCATTTACACTAATCTTTCTAAGCACAATCTCAATAAACTAGCTTCATCCTACAACAACATTGCCAGATTTGCCACAGCATCTCCTTATAGGACTCATCATTGTCTTAATCTTAAAACTAGGCTGGCTGGAATTACCCAACCTAATACAATTCCACCAACTTACTATTGTCCACAAAGCCCTTTATCACCCTAACAACACTCCAACTCTCTCCTCCCTCATACAACCCTACAATAATCAGAGGAACCTACTGTCTAACAAACTTCTGATACAAATTTCCCAATCAAATAACTCAGCAGGTGACTCCATATTCTCCAACTCAGTTGGCAGAACATGGAACAAACTACCTCAATACCTCTCTACACTATCTTCACTCCCACTTTTTAAAGCTAAAGTAAAACTCTTCTTTTCCAACCACTGGCTCTGCTCTTGTACCAGCCCTAGTTGAAATTTTTTTCTTTCCTGCCCTCTGTTTCCTTTATCCCCTTATTTCTTTTTCCTAATTTCTACCCCACTTGAACGTCCTCTTCAAATTAATTACATATCTATATTTATTTTCTTCTCAATTCTGTAATAGAGTAGTATTCTTGGGTATTCCTTTTTTTTTTGTTCTATGTTAAGCCTCATTTTGTACAGTGATCCTTAGGGAATTTGCAGTTGGTTATGTTAAGTTTCTTAAATACTATTATATATTCTTTATTTCTGCATTATTTTATATTATTTGTATAAGTTTAACTTGTTTTAGTAGTTTATAGCGGAGCTTTTCTCCCCGGGCCTCCACTGAAAATGGACATATATCCAGTTGGACTAGCCCGGTTAACAAATGTAAAATAAATAAATATAAACCTCTATGGCTTCTCCCAAACTATTACCACCCCCACCAGAATCCATAAACCCAGCGGCAAAGAAAGTATACTAGATTGGATCCTCATCAACAAACACCCCCTTCTCTTACAAAGTTGGCATCCTTCCCGACGATATTAGTGACCACTCACTTACCTATTTATCTAGACAAAAATCCTTTATCCCAAATCAAACTCCCTTTAAAATCACCTGCAACAAAAAACACTTTGACCCCTTAGCCTTTCAATCTGAACTTCACTCCTGTGACTGGTCACCTTTAAGGCACCTACCACTTGATGAAGCAGTATCCTATTTCAACTCCAAATTCCTACAAATTCTTGAATTCCATGCCCCTTCACGCACTATAAGAATTAGAAGCAAAGCAGCCCCATGGCTTACTAAAGAAACCAGACAACAAATCCTTCAAAGAAACAAAATCTGGTCCAAATGGAGAAACACTAAAGACCCAATCGATCAGCAGTTCTTTAGACAGCTTAGAAATGCCATCAAAAAATCAATATTTCAGGATAAAAAAAACAATTTCTTGAAACTCCAGAACAAGCACCAAAGACAACCCAAAACCTTCTGGTCAGGCATAAGCAAACTATTACATCCAGGCCACTCCAAAACACCAACTCCATCTGGTCTCTCTCCAAATTCTCCCATCCAGATAGCGGATGCTTTCAATACATTTTTTTCAGAAACTGTCTAATCTCTAGCTAACACCTTACCACCTATTAACTCTACCCCCTCATCCTCCCTAACATCCCTACCATCTACCTTTCACCTAAAACCTATTCCTACAACCTACATCTATACTCTACTTCACAAACTTAAACCTTGTACTCCCTCAGCTGATCTCCTACCACCTGAATTCCTTCAAACTGCTGCAAAAGTTCTTGCCTATCCCATTTCTATCCTAATCAATAGAACCATAACCGAAAGCTACATCCCTTCACTCTGGAAAATCTCTCACATAATCCCACTTCACAAGGGTGGTAACTCAACTGAACTCCCCAACTATAGACCTATAGCCCTACTATCACCACTTGCCAAAATCATGGAAAAATGCATACATCAACAATTTCTTGACCACATCCTCCAAAATAATCTACTAGCTGACTGTCAACATGGTTTTAGACCATCCCATAGTACCACCACCGTCCTCCTATCCTTTACGGACTGTATAAATAAACTTCGTAACAATAACATGCTCTCCTCTGCACTATTTATTGACCTATCTAAAGCTTTTGATATGGTTAACCATCAAATACTTCTCAACACACTAAATTCATTCTCACTTGACACACAAGCACTACAATGGCTCAAGTCCTACTTGGACAATAGACAGCAATCTGTCCTGTGGGACAACAACCTATCCAAACATCTCCCTATTACCTTTGGTGTCCCTCACGGATCAATCCTGGGACCACTACTTTTCTCCATATTCACTAACGACTTTTCCGCTATATTACCTCTACCTACCTGCATACAATATGCAGATGACTCCACTTTGATTTGTAAAGCTTCCACCTCATATGAACTGCACTCCATCACCCAAACTGTATTTAACCAAGTAGAAAACTGGTTCCAACAACGTTGTCTACTCCTAAACGCCAAAAAAAAACAAACTACTACTCTTCACTCCTACTATAAAATCCACCCAGATTCATTTCTCTATTACATCCATCGATGGCACAATCATAGCTCCTGACCCAACTACCAAACTCTTAGGTGTAATAATTGATAATAACCTCAACTTTGATTCACATATTAATGCTACAATTAAAACTGTAAACAGAAAACTTGGATCCTTGTATAGGATAAAACCCTTTCTCACCCCAGATGCTAGAGCTACTATTGCCCAGACCCATCTGACCTCCACCCTCCTCTAAGCCTCACCTATTTTTACTAATCTTTCCAAAAGCAACCTAAACAAATTGATCACTTCTTATAACAATATTGCCAGGTTTGCTACAGGTTCCCCATTTAGAACTCATCACTGTCTAAATCTCAAACTTCTAGGTTGGCTAGAACTTAATAACCAAATTGAATTTCAACAACTCTCCATTACCCATAATATTCTATACCAGCCTAACAAAACTCCTATTCTCAAAAAACCTCATCTCCCCCTACACAAACCTTACTACCCTTTGATCTGCAAATAAACTACTGGTAACCATTCAGAAATCCCACAATAAGGCAGGTAACTCTCTTTTCTCAAACTCAGTGGGGAAGATTTGGAACAAGCTTCCCGGTAAACTGACATCTCTCTCATCATTACCACTCTTTAAAAAACAACTAAAAATTCAACTAAAATTACAATGGCTATGTCCATGTAATAACCCAGACTAACCCCCCCCCCCAGTATTACCTTTTTTCTACATCTCCCCTCCGCTCACCCACCTTGATGAATTTAGTAAATTAATCCTCTCACTCCCCTCTTTGTGAATTATCTAAGACTTTTCTCATGGTAAACATTACTGTATTTTTGCCTTGCTAAACATTTGTACTCATCCACAGTAGAATTAAGTTACGGTATAAATCAACTTGTTGATGGATATTTTCAAGTTTATGTATTTTGGATTGTTTTTTTTTGTTTTTTGTTTTTTGTTGTTTTTTTGTTGTTTTGTACTTTTTGTTTGTCTCGTATTTATGTAGATTATAGTGGAGCTTATCTCCCCGGGCCTCTATTGAAAATGGACTTGTATCCAGTTGGACTAGCCCGGTCAACAAATGTAAACTAAATAAATAAATAAATAAATATTCTTAGGTTAACTGTGCAGAATGGTTCACCAGGCCATGGTTAGACAGCAGTGCTCCTTTTCGTGATGTTTCCTCATACAAGCTTAGATCACTTTAAAAATGGGACCAGATATATTAAACAGTTCTCCAATTAACTATAACTTAATAAACGTAAGTTGGGGTGCTTAGGCTTCAGAAAAAAATCTGCTTCCCCTTAATGCAGTCAGGAAGAAAGTACAGTTGTGTAAGATGACTTACCATAACAGTAGATGTTTGAATGACCACTGCTGGAATAGCCTTAGATTTTTGGGTTATATCCTGCCAAGAATGTAACAGCCAGCCAGCTTCCAAAGCTTTAGAATACTAAAACAATCCAACACTTTCCAAAAAGTCAGAGATGAAGCCAAGGCCGAGATATAGTAGGCTTTGATCTTGCTTGGAACTTGTTATGGGGTGTATAACAAAAGGTAATAGCCTTACACAACCATTTAGAAATAGTCTGTTTTGACATAGGTTGTCCCCTTCTTACCTTCACAAGAAATGAAAACTTGATCTGAACATCTGAAAGACTCAGTTCTGTCAAGACAGTACCAGAGTTGTCTGTGAACATCCAAGGTATGGCGCTTCCTTTCTCCCTCATTTTTAAGTTCAGGAAAGAAACCAATATATGGATAGTTTGGCTTAAAGAAAACTTGGATAATACTTTAAATATTAAAAAAGGACTAGTTTTCAAAGAAACCATGTCCTTATGGAAAATGAGGTTGGGTTAACTCACCATAAGAGCTTGCAACTCAAGACACTCTTCTTGCAGAGGTCAGAGCAATCAGCAATTTTCCATGTTAAGAACCTCAAGTCAGCCAGATTACCTGGTACAAAAGGAGCAAGTATTAGCTTCTCTAACAGAATTAAGATCGCAAGGAGGGGAGACCGGTTTACTTGGAGGCCTCTTATGCAAAACCCGGCCTCTTATGCAAAACCCCTTTCAAGAATGTTTTGTCATGAGACTTACTTGAAAGAGGAGGATCCACAGGCAGACATGCTGAAATGCCCAATAAATGAATCCCGACTGAGGAATAAGAAAGGCCATAGGACAGCAACTCATACAAATATTGTAAAACCAGAGAACAACTAGCCCTGAATGGGTGATGGTTAGGCTGTTAGCATCAACTAGAAACATTTTCCATTTCCTGACATATAGTTTTCTAGTAGTATGTTTCTTGCTTCCATTACCACCTTCTGCAAGTCTTCAGAAAACAGACTGATGTCAGGGTTTATCAAACACCTCTGTTCTTGTGTGAGTATATCCATTCTGTGACTAAGCTTGTGGTAATTGCCCTTGGTCATTTCAAAAAAAGCAGAATCACAGTTGCCTGGGTCAGAAGGGAGTTATCACAATGATCTTGGGGGATTCCCTCTAAATTTTCAGAAGCACCCTGGCCATTGGTGGAAAGGGTGGAAAAGCATACAGGAACATTCCTATCCAAGAAAAAGAAAAGGCATCTGTCTTCCACGCTTTCTTGCACAAAGTCCTACAAAAAGAAGTTATGTACTCACCATAACATTCCATCTGTGTTGTCCATTTTCATTCTTCCTCAACCATTGGGTTTGGATCCGAACCTTGGATTGGACTCTGTCATTACTATAGCTCATGGCCAACTGAAACTCTCAAGTTCCTCCCTACCCATAATGCACCAACCCCTAACATACCTCAGATCTTGTTTGCTAGATAACATAGGTAAGAAATATTAGAATAATGTTCCTGACAAAGGAAACCAATATCTGGAGTTCTATACAAGACACTGTGGTGTCTATTACATCTCATTCTTCCAAATGTCCATGAAAAAGGTTGGAGATTGGTGAATGAGGAGTTGAGGAAGAATGAAAATAGACAACACAGATGGAACATTATGGTGAGTACATAACTTTTATCTGATGTTGTCAATTTTTACTCATTCCACAGCCATTGGGACAGAGTCTCAGCTACCTGAAATCCCTGTTGGTCTCTAATGAAGGATGTTTCTGAGCATGGTTGAAGCAAAGGGTGGCCTTCCCCTTGAGACCAGATCCAATTTGTAATAAGTAATACAAGTATTAGGATTATCTTAAGTAGCAGCTGTACATATGTCATTCCATGGAACAACTGGATAAAAATACTGACAAGATTGCCATGGTTCTAGCAGAGTTGGCTCTTAAAGGTTTTGACAAAGAAATGCCCACTTTATTATAGACGAAGGATATGCACTCAATAATCCATCTTGCCAATGTTATCTTGGTAACAGATTTGCCTAGTTTGTTGTCTGCAAAGGATATAAATAACTGATCTGACTTTCTAATCTCTTTTGTTTTGCATAAGCAGAAATGCAACTGTCTATGAACATCCAACAAATGTAGCATATATTCACCTTTGTTTTCAAATTTTGGAAAGAAAACAGGCAAATTAAGAGACTGGTTGATACTGAATTCTGACACCACTTTAGGACAGAAAAAAGGTTGCCTCTTAATGTCAGCCTATCCTTAAGGAAAATCAAGTAGGGAGGTTCAGAGGATAATGCTTTAAGTTCTGAAATTCTTCTGGCAGAGGTAATGGCCACTAGAAATACTGTTTTCCAGGTTAGAAATTTAAGATCACATCTTCCTGCTGGTCCAAAGGGAGAATGGATTAAGGCCTGCAGTAGAAGATTCAAATTTCATGGAGGAGGAGGAGGGTCTTTATAAGGTGGTGTAAGTAAAATAGTACCTGTTAAGAAGGCCTTGCATATCTTAGTAGAGGCTAAGGAAGAATTGTCAGCTCCCATATGAAAGTTAGAGATTGCTGCTAACTGAATTTTAATGGTAGAAGAGCTAGCTCCTTTATTGAACATTTCTGCCAAAAACTCAAGTCATTGTGTAGGGGCTCAAAAGGTACTGATATGTTTTTGATGGGCCCAACAAACAAATCTCTTCCATTTTCTTTTGTAAATTTTCCTAATAGAAGTTTTATGGGAAGATAAAAGTTTATGACGTACAGGAGATGACAGCATAGGTTGTCTGGCTATTAATGAAGTGGAGAAACCATGCTGTTAGCCTGAGGTTTGAGATATTTGGATGAATCATGCCTGTCGGGTGAGACAGGAGGTCTGGAATCGGATCCAGAATCCAAGGTGGGCAAATAAGATGAGGCCAAAGGAAGGGGAACCAAACCTGTTAAAGGCTAGTAAGGTGCAATGAGGAGGACTTTGAAATTCAACCTTTCAGTTTTCTATAGAAACCTGGCAATCAAGACAGTTGGAGGATAAGCATAAAGAAGCCTGGAGGGCCAATTGTAGAGCAGAGCATCCCTTGCCGATTCCCCTGGTGGGGGGATTAGGGCAAAAAAGCTGCTACACCCGCTGTTTATGGGAAATGCAAAAAGATTGCAGCAAGGCTGGCCCCACTGAAGGAAAATCGCTTCCACCACTTGTGTTGAGAGCACTCTGTGAGGTAATAGAATGGACCTGTTCAATTTGTCTGCTATCATGCTGGACTTCCCTGGAATGTGCATTGCGATCAGAAAGTGGTTGCAGGAGATAGCCCATTGCCACACTCTTGAGCGCTTCTCAACACATGGGATAAGATCTGGTGCCTCCTTGTATGTTGATGTACCAAACTACTGGCATATTGTCTGTTTGAATCACAACTGTACCTAGAGATAGAGCATCCTGAAAAGCTTGCAACTCTAAAAGCACTGCTCTCATCTCCAGGACATTTATATGCAAATTAGCATCTTTGAGAGACCAAACGCCTTGACTGTTTTCCCCAGGAAGTGCCCCCCACCCAATCTGGGATGCGTTCATGGTCACTATGGCCTTCGGTTGAAGGAGAATGAACAGACGGCCTTGTAGAAACTGATCTGACCTTAGTCACCACCAAAGATATCTTTTTCATGCTTGCGTGATCCTTATTTGAACTGACATCTGCTGATAAAGAATTGACCATTAAGATGTTACCATCCACTGAAGAATTCTAATATGGAAATCTTGCCAGGGTGACTAGAATTATGTCCATTGACACTGATCTAAGGGCTTGAAGAATCAATTGGGCTGAAATTTTGGTGATGTGAACAATTTTCATGACCTGGAATCTCGTTGTCTGAACTTTGGCTAGGGGAAGAGAAGCTGTTGCAGATACTGTATTGAAACTTGCTCCTATGAACTCTAATGTTTGAGATGTCTGCAATTAAGATTTCTTGTAATTTACTGAAATTCCTAGAAAGGAGCAAGTTTGGAGTACCTGGTTTCTCGCTAATATGAAAAGCTGCCGGGTCGAGGAGGTGAGGAGCCAATCTTGTAAATATGAAATCACTCGGAATCCCTGTAGTCTCAAGTGAGCTGTCACTATTGCCATGCATTTGGTGAACACCCTGGGAGCTGTGGTGAGACCAAAGGGCAGGGCTCTGAACTGGTAATGGCTGGCTCCCAGCCAAAAATGTAAGAACCTTCTGGACCGCCTGTTCATTTTTATGTGATAGTACACATCTTGAAGGTCTATCGAGCACATCCAATCATTCTTGCCTAGAAACAGCAGGATGGACTGAACCGTGACCATCCGAAACTTTGAGCGTCAAACTACTGACATCCAGAACAGGTCTCCAGTCCCCTGTTTTCTTCAGCACTAAAAAGAATCTGGAGTAAGTTCCGGATTCTCTCTGGTATGGTGGGACCTCTTGGATGACTTTTTTCTACCAGCTTTTGTATTTCTAGTGCTGCTGCTTTCCTCTGATTGGGTAAACATTGCGGAAACTTTTGTGAGGACGGGTGGGCAGGAAAAGGGAATTACATAACCTCTGGAAATAATCCTTTGCACCCATGTATCTTCTGTTATATCTAACCAGGCTCTCTGGTGCAGGGATAAATGACCCCCGATTGCCTACAGGAGGGAACAATCGGGCCTCCTTTCAGGAGTGCTGGTAGGGCCGGGTCAGAGAACGCGTCTGTAGACCCTTGGTTTTGCGGCCACCTCTGCCACATGGGCGGCGTCTTCCATTAGCATTCCCCCTCTGCGGGAACCATCTCCACGTGGATTTTGGAAAGGACCCTGAGATTTTTTTGAACCACATTTTCCGTCCCACTCGTTGATTCCTAGGGAAGGTCCTCTGAGGGGTCGAAAAACATATTCCTATAGCAGAGAGAGTCTTTGCATCCTTTTCACACCCGGAGAATGTATCCTTCACATTGGGGCCAAATAAGTAAGATCCGTCAAAGGGAACACTGACAAAAGAAGACTTGAAGGGTTCTACAAAATCACACAAGTGCATCCAGGCATGCTCCTTATTGAGATACCTGAACCCACTGCCCTTCAGGTTCCCTTAGCTGCAAGAGAGACAAGCCTCATGGATGAATTTCAAATGGATTGTAGGGTTGCCAACTGCGAGACTACCAAAGCTTCAGTCTCGGTGGTAGTGGTACCTGAAAGAATATTTGACAGTTCTTTTATCAAATCTCTTTGCAACCTAGTGAAATGTGCCAAATAGTTCAGCGACCTAAGAGCAAAAGTTGCTTAAGTGTAGGCACACTTCCCACATCTGTCCAAAGCCTTAGACTCTGTGTTAGGGGGATGGACAGTGGAACTTTGTTCCACAAGTGCATTCTTCATGGCCACTGCCATGACCATGACATCTATTGGTACCTCCTTGCACCAAAATTCCCTTCTTGTTGGTAGTGCCAGAGTATGGTGTGGTCTCTTGGGGATAGATTCAACCACATTAGGATGTTTCCACACCCGTTGAGAGATCAAATCAATGAGTTCATCAGCAGACGGGAGTTATCCAGGAGGTAGATGGGCTAGATCCAAATGCCTCCAGGAACAGAGATTCTTCCGGGGAAGGATTTTGGGAGGACCAGCCACCCCGATGTTTGAGGACCTCTAGAATGTCTCCAAGTGAGACATCTTTGAGAAGTAATTTAGGGAATCCCTCCCCTTCATCAAAATTGGTGTCTTCTGTGACATATTCCTGTTGGGAATCTAAGTGCCTCCTTTTGCACTTTCTCTTCTAGGGTACTTCCTCAGTGGGATGTTCCAGGGAAGTGTCAGAAGCAATGGTAATACCCTGCTGGGTAGCCTGGAGAGGTTGGAGTGGCTGTCCCTGTGGAGCCGAATGTCAAGGCTCAAGGCGCAGACACACACGAGATGTTGAAGGAAGATCTGAGGGGGAAGAGACCTTCCATGTCGTTAAGGCGGAGAACACTCTCTCCACTAACTCAAAGACAGACCATCCTGGGGAGAAGGAAAACAATGGAGCCGAGAAGCCATGCTTCTGCTCCATCGGCTCCGTCTGCCCAGAAGGCAATCCACCCGAGGCAGAGGTCGAGGCTGAGCTGTACAAAGCCAAAGCTCCAAGAGGCAACGACAGCTCCGAAAAGTTTCGTGTCAACTCCAACACCTTGGATCCGACCAGGATGCTACTGCTCAGAGAGTCATTCTGCTCCAGACTCAGAGCTGGGGTGCTCAGGGGAAACCCTTTGATCCGAGGATACGACTATCCTCGGATCTGATCCTGACAGTCTTGGGAAACTTGGATCCAGGGACTCCGAAACGAAGTAATGAATCAGAGAAGGAGGCGATACTGGAGGGGTAGAGCTAGCCAAGACTTCCTGACCCAAAGGGGTAGGAGCCGGGAGAAACCCCATCTGTGTCTGCACTGAGAGAGAAATTTCCTCATTATTCTATCCACATCTTCTTCAGTGAGACTCCTGGAAGAACGCGATGAAGCAACTGATGGTGATTTGGAATATCGTCTCCCTAGGAAGGAAGAAGGGACCCTAGAAGGCACTGGGTCTATGCAGGGAGAGTATCTGGTCCGACAAAGTAATTTAGGATCTGACATACTTGGATCCAAGGACGTTTTGGGGGATCCTGTCGAAGTCTACAAGCTGGAGGGCTTCAGATCTGACCTGAACTTTTTTTGTGGCAGCTCCATTGAAGACGGAGTCGAAGATCCTGACTTCTTTGAGGACTTTTTTGTAGCCTCCTATGAAGTGATCCTAGGGGATGAACTCCAGATATGGCTTCTAAAATGGTAGTAGGCAGTTGTTTTTAAGGTCTTTTATTCCTCCTGGATTAAATCTCTTGCAAATAATCCATTCCACATTAAGATGCTCTGGACCTAAACAACAGATGCAAAGATCATGAGTGTCCGAACAAGGTAGCTTATGGTCACATTTCCTACCCATTTTAAAGCCTTTTTCAGATATTTTGAAAAACAAAGACAGCAAAAAAATTTTTTTGGAAAATGGTAAGGAGGAATGAAAAAATTAAAAGTACCAACAATGGTACAAGAGAATACGGTAATGGTGTAAGAAGAAAAAGTTATATACAGAGAGAAATGTTACAAATTTAAAATTTTTAAAATGTTAAGAAATGAAAAGATAAATACCAACAACACTAAGTGTACAAAGGAATTAAAAAAAGGGAGAAAAAGTTGTTGAAATATCACTTATCTTTAAATTCACTCGAGAGCAAAGCTGACCATGTCTATATGTGAAAACAACAAACGATATCATTGGTATTTAGGGTTTGGTGCATTATGGGTAGGGAGGAGCTTGAGAGTTTCAGCTGGCCATGAGTTATAGTAAAGGCCAAGTCAGATCCGAGGTTCAGATCTGAACCAAATTGTTGAGGAATGAATGAAAACTGACAAAGTCAGATCAGAATCTAGTGACTTGATTGTTCAGGTAAGAGGCAAAGAGGTTTACTTGAAGAAGTCCCCACACAGATGGATCATATCTTGGAAGACCTCCTGATCTAATTTCCATTTGATGGGGGGTCTGCCTTGGTCCTGCTCAACATGTCTTCCACACAATTTTGCTCTGAAATAATGTAGGATGCCTGTACAGTGAAGACTGCATGGTGAATCTATATCCCAAGCTAACATGGATAGTCTACAAAGGAGGTACATACTGGCATCCATTGTTGCTTGTTGACGTACTACATGACTGTGGTACTGTCTGTAACCACTTGAAGAGATCCCAGGGACCAAATATGGTGCAGACAGTAGAGAGTCTTGAGCAGGACAACCATCTCCTGGATTTTTATGTGCTTGCATCTGTCCTTGATGTTCTACACTCCCCACACTTTCATCCCTCTTGAAATTGCTCCAAAAGCAATGTCTGAAGGGTTTGTGGTGACAGACTGTTTTGGAACAGGGAGGGAGAAGGGAGACCTGTACTTAAGGATATCTGTTGTCTCCATAAAACATTTATCTTCTGACAAATCCCAGTACTGGGATCTGAAAAGATAATGGGTGTTGATGCTGGGACCAAAGAGACTTCAGATAACAGTGTATCCTTCTCATGTGGAGTCTTGCCAGGGAAATCATGAAAATCATAGATGCCATGGGACCCAGAATTCTGAGGTATTCCTCACAGTAACCAAAATCCTAGTGGAAAACATCAGAAATAAAGATTCATTTTTTCCTTGTGGAAGGAAAGCTCTTTGAATTGGTGTGTCTAGTTGCCATCCCAGGAACACAATTCCTATGTGAGGGAGTCAAGAAAAACATTTGAATGTTCTCTTGGAATCCCAGCTTGTGCAAAAGATCTCTCACCCAAGATAGAGACTCCTGACATTTTGAAAAAGACTCAGTAAAAATAAGCAAATCACCTAAATGTGAAAAAATGTGGATACCCTGTAGCCTGCAATGAGATATAATTGGAGCCAGACACTTTGTGAACACTCTTGGTGCAGTGGATAGTACAAAAGGTAAGGCAGGGAACTGATAATGTGATACAGACACAGAAAGGCTTAAAAAATGCCTGAAGTTTGGATGAATAGGGATGTGATGACAAACATCTTTTAAGTCTAGTGTTACCAGGAAACTTGAAAGAGGACGAAGAGGTAGCAGGTTGGGAAGTTACATCACTATGAATTTGGTCACTACCACAAACAGATTTAGGAAAGAAAGATCTAGAAAAGGACTCCAAGCATTTTCTTTCTTTCCTTCTTGATTTTGGCACTGAGAACATCCTTGAATAAAACCCTTCTCCGCCTGGGAAGGAGGAACTGGTTCACTCCTTGGGACAGCATGTGATGCAGAACAGGAGGAAACAAAAGAGTCTGATCTACAGGATGAAGCATGACCTCCTGGAAGGAGGAATTTCCTCCCACTGCCACCTGTAGCCCAGCTGAATGATTTTCAGAACCCAGTTGTCTGAAACAATCTGTTGCCAAAGAGAAAAATGGAGATTCAGACTTTCTGGAAGGGAAAAAGGGCCAGAGTGGGAGTGGGTCACAAGATCTCTTGAATTCTCAGACTGTTAGGCTGTCCTTGGTTGTGGGAGGTTTGAGACTTCTTTGCGGAATCACCTTGCCACTTCTTCTTAAATGTCTGTTTACCTGAATTCTATCAAGACTGTTTATTCTTTTTTATTTGGCCCAGTTAGGATGAGGAAAAAAATAAATCCCTTGGACAATTTGGAAAAAAGAGGGCTGAACATTTTTAAGAGATTCCCTGGATCAGTTTGCCCTTTTCATTGCACTTTTTGATCAACTCTGCAGCAGAGGGACCAGACATTAAATATCTAACAGAGAATGTAAAATCTAATTTTTTGAATATGGGAGGGTCCGAGAATTCCATCCAAGCAAACTTCCTTAAAATAGACCAGTGGTCAAAGCCATGCAAAATGTATCAACAGACATCATACACACTGCAAGCAATGAGTAGTGACCTGTGCAATAGAAGAAACCAAGTTATTTAAAGCAGTTTTTTTCTTCACAAGAAGAAACTGTAGATAAAATATTCCTCATATTTTCACAATATGTCAGAACAAATTTTAACATATGAGCCTGACAATTTAACTGAAAATCAAAGTTGTAGAAGTTTACACTTTTTCCATACCTATCAGATGTTCCCATCTTTATTAGAAAGAGTTGGAATGGAATTAGCTAAGTGCTTAGCAGCAGTGGAGTCAACTAAGGCTATAGCTGCTGGGTCAGGTTTGGGAATAGCGTATAAACATTTAAAATACTGAGGAACTTTATACATCCTGTTTTTTAAGAACAGTTGGCTGACTATCAAGAAAATGGCAGGCAGTAAGGCACACATCCTCTAAAACGGACAGGACAAGAGGAATAGCTGTAAGTTCTGGAAAATCCTTCTCTAACAACTTAAAAGTATTTTCTGAGACTGAGAAACCTCATTGTTCTCCCACTGAAAACACTGGGGCATTCTAGCAATAGTGGCAGAGAAAGAAAAACCCTCACAGAAGAATCAGAAACTAAGCTCGCCTCTAAGTCTGAATCACAAATCTTTGGACAAAACTATGAATCCATTCCTGGATCTTCCTGTTCAGATTCAAAACTTTGAATCTCTTCAGGAAAAGAGGCATCTCTCCTCCTTTTACCAGAAACTACTCTAGAAGAAGATGAATAGCCTGAATTAAACCCTGAGCCAGTCCAAGTAAACTACTCTTATCCAAAGGAATTTGAGGAGGAGTAGATACATATTTGGTTTTCTGTTTCTTTTTGACAGGAAAAATGGACCAACCATGTTACTAACAGCAGCTGCTACTTCCCCAGGGATAGGCACAGCATTCTGATATAAAAGGGAAACCTTTCCTGTTACCTCTCCCTGGATTAACAACAGTGGCTCTCCCTTGCCCACGGAGGGGATTCCAACAGTCACAGAGGACATGGCTAATCCCTGGTCCATAGAGGTTGTATATGCCACACCAGAGGGATCCAGGGTAAAAGCCGAGTGGTCTGAGGTATAGCAATGGCTTCAGTACAGTCACCCACCTGCTGCTGAGGCAAAGACTGTTTGACTTTTTCTTTTTGTTGTTGGAAGAAGGACCGACTGTGGGACTAACAATCTGCTCCACAGTCAAGCCGAAGATTGTGCCTCTTTCCCTGGGAAAACAAGCAGCCAATGCTGGTAAAACTGCCAGTCCACAGAAGTTAAGTTTTTTAACAACAAAAAAAGCATAGTAAAAAGCACTTTCAAACACTGTAGCAGCTCCACAAAAGAAAATTAAACAGACTTTCTCCACAGAAAATATGTTATCAGTTAGTTTGCGCTTTTTTAAAACTGACAGAAAAAACGAGTTCTCCATTTAAAAGCACACTACACTCTCAAGACAGTCTGTTAAAACACGACACTCCTAGCTTTAAAATAACTTTCCTGAAGAGGAAAGTAATAAAACATCAGTAAATATAAGAAAGGAAATGTATCTGTCCAGCAAAGAAAAGCACAGGCCAGCTGTCAATCCTCAAATGCGCACACTCTTTGATAGCAGTAAAGCCCTGAAGGACTTGACACCCAGACTTATCTTTTAGTCAGCTCATCTTAAGCTGCTTGACAGTTTGTGTGCATGGAAGGTGTCCTGAAACTTTGAATGCTGGCCAATTGTTATATCATTGGCAGGATATAACCCATACAGCTAATGCTAATACAACAGTGATCAATACGAAGAACATATGCATTGTTAAATCTTGCTACATAACTATAATGTGACATTTCCTAGCCTCCTCTGATACTCCAAAGCTGTTCCAAGTTGGCCAAAACATTTATACGTTTTACAAAGTTCTTCTGTTTGTAGAAGTTTGTGAACTTATTTCCAATGATTTCTGATACAGCAGAAATTCTGCCTTTTGTTATAAAGCATTTGTTACTGCCCTTGAGCTCAAAACCAGTTTGTTTTACATTAAGAGCATTATATTCTGCACTCTGGTGGAAGCAGAGAGCCGATTCAAACCATCCAAGTTGGGAATTGCTGGTGGAGGACTTACTGTGTTTTTATCTGATTGGCCTGAGGGCTTAGCTGTGTAAAGTCTTTCATCCTGCTGGTATAAAAGCCGATGTGCAAACATGGTTACCTGTGCCTTGTATACAAGCAAATCTCTCCAGTTTCAAATCCTCTATAGGTAATGCGTACCATACTCTTCTATTGTTCATAGCTGCTCTAAGAGCTGCCAGTTTGTGCAGAAAAACAGCACCGCTGCAGGTCAACTTATAGTATACTACTAAACACTCTTACTTAGACCTTTAAGTGAGCCTCCCCTCCTCCTTTCCATCTTCTAAGGATCTGGTACAATGGATAGATGGTTCCTTGTCATCTCTCTTTCTGGCCAGATGGACATGGACATTATGAGGCAGTGTAGTAACTGCCTCATGTTCACTGACAACCATTTAATTTTAGAACAGACTACATAAAGAGTGTGAGAGATGTAGATACACAATGTCATTGGAGATAAAGTTGTCACATACACACAAAAAATGCAAACCAGTTTATAAGCGTTAAACCCAAAACATTCACTACCAACCCTAAGGAACAAACACAGAGACCCATGTATGCAGAGGTCCTCACATGTAATCTACCCAAACCTCCAAAACCTCCTAAAAGCATCTCTCAGTGACCCTGCAAATGGTGTCCCTTTCCCTGAGAAGACACACACACAAAAAGACACCACCTCACACAACACAACTCGGAAAATCATATTAGCCCATAAAGCAACACACCGCACAGCCAAACATTTTTGCTATTAGGGAGTCCATTGTAAAACATGCTGATGTCCCCTTTACCAGGCTAAACAAGAAGAAGATCACAGTAAGCTGTCTGTCTGGAGCCACTATCCACCTGATCAAGCATGCACTTAGGTCTTTAAACCAGACGTACCAGTATGACGCAGTTATTGTCCACGTGGACATAAACGACCTGAGATGTACCTCACAGGATTACATGAAGACAGACATGGTGGAGCTCTCTGAATATGTGTCCTAGGCAGGTATGAATCTAGCCTTGAGTAGCATCCTACCTTTACCAATGATGATGCCACAGTACCAACAACAGAAAAAAAAAAGGATTGACCAACAACTGGCTTAGTTTCCGGTGTCACAACAAAGGGATCCAATAACTGCCAGTCTGTGGAGACATGACTGACGAACCACAATGTTTTTGCCAGAGATGGTTTGCACTTGTCACCACTTGGCTTCCGGATACTGGCAAAAACTTCATCCAACTTCATAGTGCCTTTTTTATGTCATGCCAAGTTTTTAAACCCTCCAACATAAAAATCACTCACAACTACCTAATGGTACTGATGCTCAATGCTAGGAGTTAAAACAAAAAACTGCACTCCCTGAAAGCATTATCACCCTGGAGAATGCAAACATATGTGCAGTCGCAGTCACAGAAACATGGTCCAGAATCATGTAAAGCACCCCAGCTATCAAAAGCTACAATGCTTTTCATACATTTCGATCCCACTTAGCTCAGGATAAAACAAAGTGAGAAGGTGTCCCAGTGTCCATAAAGGACAAGCACACTGCTAGACTGGTCCAACAACATGTGTCGCTAGAGCTGCTCCAGGCCCAACTAACCATGGGTGTAACCCTCTATCATTTCCTTTCTAAATTAAGATCCCCTAACATGAATCTGGAAAACCACACCTCCTACCTAAACCTCTCAACATTCAGCCTAACACCATACTTATAATGACCCCTCCATAAACTGGGAGACTTATATGACTCATAATTCACTTACACAGAGGTTTTTGGACAACTAGTTATCTCCCGACTAGAGGTAAAAATATCCTAAACCTAGAACTCATGTACATGGGGGATGCTGCTCCCTCCCATGCATTAACTCCTCTCAGGTAAGATCTGACCACAAAATGATCTCCTTTAGTATTAAAACTAACCTAGGACCCCCATCAAACTCCAAACCTATTAAGAACTTTGTTACAGCCAAATAAGTCAAATTAAGTAACAGCTTATCAAACTTCCAAGCACCTCCAAACCTGGATGACACTGAGGCCTACTCTGAGCTGTACACAAAAGCACTGTACAACCATATTCATAGCTGCATTGAGAAGGCAGTACCTATCTGAGTCAACCCTACGAGCCCCAGTGGACTTTCAGCATAAATAGGCTATTCAACAACAGGAAAAAATTTCTCTAAAGCCAAGAAGAAACAGACAAAACAGTGCAAAAAGAAACGCACCAGTCTCAACAAATTAGAGATCTGGTGATATCTGCTAAAGAAACTATGAGGCAATGATAGCCTCCCAGGTGAAAGATAACTATAAGGCTTTTTTTAATTATGTTCGTAACCTCAGGGGGAAATGTTCAGCAATGTGCCGAGTTAATCATGAATGCCAACACTTACACTCAGCCTGAAACTATAGCAAACTTGCTGGCCAGAAAATTCAGTTCAACCCCCCTCCCATCACCTACTACCACACCCAAAGAAATACCCATAACCATCCCCCTACTGGTCATTATGAGGGAACAAGTCCTTACTGCGCTCACTAAAGCCAAAAACACAGCCTCCATGGGTCCCAACAACATTCCAGGATGCTTCTTACATAGCTTAAAATAGAATCTATCAGGACCTCTAAAAACTCTCTTTAACCACAGCCTCCAAGCAGGCTTTGTCCCAGAGGAATTGAGGACTGCAACAGTCATCCCTCTGTACAAGGGGGGCCCATCAACTGACCTACAGATCTAAAGACTCATATGACTGACCAGTCTTATCTGCAAGATCATGGACAGATCATGGACCTGATTATTAATGACACAGGACATCTCCAAACACTGGACCAGACCCAATTTGGCTTTGTCAATTAGAGGCCTTGCCTGCTCAATCTGGTGTACTTCTTTGAGAAAGTCACTAGGGCCACAGATGAGGGTAAAACAGTACACACTGCTTATCTAGACTTGGCCAAAGCCTTCGACAAAATCCCCCACTTAGGGATCACAGATAAACTTACTGAGTAAGGCATAAATCCCTACATCATTAGATGGATAGCAATCTGGCTCATTGACAGGGCACATATTTGGCCAGATAAGTGAATCCACTTCCAATAAGAAACCTGTTAATAGTGGTGTCCCACAGGGCTCAGTGCTGGGAACCCTCCTGTTTGCTATATACTTCTCTGAAGTGAAGGCCAATGTTAGGGGCCTCTGACTCACAAGTTCACAGATGATTATAAGCTGGAAGCAATCACCGAATCCCCAGACAAAGCTGACATCCTACAAACAGGCCTAAAAATTACAAACAACTGGTGCCAAAACCATGGTGAGACAAACTGCTAAAAAATAAGTAATCATACCCTTTGGTAAATCAGATATCCCTGGAAATTATAATACTGATATCACACCTTTAAAAGTAGTCCCAGTGGTGATGAACCTAGGAACACAGATAGATAGCTACCTGGTGGTCAAAGTTTAGGTTACTATCGTAGTGAGGAAATCCTTCTGTGTGGCTCAACTTATAAATAAAGGCATGGCATCGAGTGCAAAGGAAGTCATAATGCCATTGTACTTGGCTTTCATCAGGCCCATAATGTAGTACAATGCTCCCTTCTGCATGTACCTAACCAGGCACTTACACCAAATGGAGTGGCCCCAGGGGTTTCTCGCTAAAAAAATACAAAGCATAAGACACACGTCTTATGCAGACTGATTAAAAGCCCCATCCCTTTACTCTGTCTCATATCGTTTATTGAGGAATGACTTACGCCTGACCTACAAGGCATTCTCTGATCCAGCCCTGATGAAAATGTTACATATTCGCAAGAAAAATTATACAAGGGTTACATGTTCCATGGATCTGAACCTTATTTGTGACTCTAACAGAACTTGCTGGAGAGATAGATTTGTGTCCCAAAGGTCTATACTGTAAACTTCCCATATTCGTAAAACAAAGTCTGTCCCTCACTCTCTTCAAAAAGAATTTGGATAAATGGGTAAGGAGCTGTAAATTCACTCCTGGGGTACTGCCCATGTCCCTTATGGACACAGGCAGTCTGTAAAATACCTCAGGGCTCCAACACCCACACAACCACATCCCATATCTGGGGAATTAAGATAAAATATTGTCATATTCCTGGGTATTACGGCCTAGGCTTGTAAAGGTTCTTGTGCCAGTAGCCTAGTAATCACCTATGAATATATGAACAAACAGCAGAATTTGTCGCTGACATTATGCTGCCACCTGGTGACCAAAATATGAATATATGACAAGATAAACGACGAAGCTTCAACATAACCATCAAAAATGGTAATACAGTCTTCCAGGACCTTCCAGCTTTTCATTCAATGTGTGTGGTCATAGAGGCGGCAGGGAAACAGAAACAACTTCATTATTTTTATCTTGGATTGTCAAAATTCAAATTAATTTATCACTTTATTGTCAAGTATGGTTACATAAAATTTGAATAAAATATATTTTGAGTAAAAAAACAGGGAAGCATCAGCAACAAGATAAATGATGACACAGTTGACCAGGAGGAAATGAATCAGAAGTGGCACATCAGTGAAACATGTGAACCTGTTTGGTCTTTACAAGTAAATGAAATAATGCAGAGCAACCAGAAAAGCAAGAGAGTATCTTAACTGCAGTGATCATTAAAAATAAGTCTGAAATAAAGCATGTCAAAACTACAGAGTGCAATTGCTTCAGACAGAGACTGTGGGAAGAAATTGATGCAGGCACTAACCTTAAGGATGTAACAGAACTCGGAATTCAGAAGGCTGGCATCTGTGGCAATCTGAATGCATCTGAATGAGAAAAATGAGATGTTATTGGTACTTGATCAATCAGCAACTTCATACTTAAATAATACAGCTTACACGATTAAACAACATGCGGTAGACTTTTTACTCATGAAACCAGTAAAATAATGAAATCAGACTTTAGGAAACACTTTCAGGTTTAAAGATAACCAATAAGAAACTGCTAAGACTGTCAGAATGCAGTTTTATTTATTTTAACATTTGCTGACCGGGAAAGCCTGACTAGGACAGAGCCTATTTTCAGCAGAGGCCCAGGGACAAACACTCCAGACACGTGTCTTTAGAATGTGGGAGGAAACCGAAGTACTTGGAGGAAACCCACGTGAATGCTGTGAAGCTATGCAGACTCCACATATAAAGCACCCCACCCGAGAATGAAACAGGAGAACCTCTTGCTGCGAGGTAACAAAGTTAACCACTACACCACTCTGTCCCCCAGTTATGCAACACTCTCCTAAAAGTGCAAGTTAATTCTGTGATACCCCCCATCACTTTTACAGGTATCTCTTCCAAGCTAGATTTCTTTGTTGCTAAAGGTCCAAAATCAGGGACCGAGTTTAAATAGTGTTCTTGTAAACTTAGACAATTGTTAGAATAATATGTTTTGCATTTGTCAAGAGAAAAACACAAATTTTGAGAGGCAAACCAAAACTAAGAGGCAAAACTCTGGACATTCGCTGGAATTTTGGACAACTGAGCGGTATGGTTGCCAATCAACACTGTTAGCATATGGGGGTAACACAATAATGCACGGCTTGTCTCTTGACTACCATATCTGAACCAATCAGTCCAAACCCATTCACTCAAAATGAATACAGCAAAAAGAAAAAATCAACACAGCTGTAATGCATGGTCATTTCCCCTGCACTCTGCAACTAATACAACTAATTCCAAAATTACCAGAATTTTGAATAGGTCTCTTGATGTCAACCTGTTTTGGGATATTTGAAACATTCTTCAGATAATTCAAATGTACAACAAATGGCTCTGTCTATGCAACTGTATTAGTATCAAACGAAATACCTGCTTAAACAATGTGCAAAGGCTCTCATCAATCTTCTCAGATCTTGTAGTTAGAACTCACTGGCCGTCTTAGTTATAGAGAAGTACACAGTAACAAGCAACCTGCACTACAACCAGTTTTAAAGGGTCTAGCAACATTTGCAACCCCTTTATTGACAAAATGATACCAGTAATACAGCAAATTGCAAGGTTCTTTGACAGCAACCAATGTTTGTGTTCTTTCTGCCACTCAGTTCTGTCTGGTGCCCCTTACTCTACAAAGTAGGAGGTCAGAGAAGGTGAAAGTCACAGTTTCACATGCAGCTTGGTATGCTTAAGTTGTGTACTTATAATAACACTATGCTGTCAAAGGTACCTCAACCAACAAAAAGAGCAGCAGAACATCTAGAAACTAATTTGTGCTCCATCAGTGAAATTAAAGTTTGCGTCTGGAAACCTATTATGTTACTGCATCAGTAGTTACATATTCATCAACAAAGGTGCTAATTCACATACATCCTCCACCCTTTTGTCTCCTGAAGCTAAAGAAGGACCTGCTCATTGAAGAAGGCAAAAGTACAGGAATCTACAGGTAATCCACAAGAATTTTTACCCATATCTGAGCCAACCAGGTCAAACCCATTCACTCAAAATGAATAGAAAAAAGTTCTAAGCTTGTTTCCTGCCTTTCCTGTAACTAGTCTAGTCCAGATACAGATTTGGTGTATACAGGACTGTTTGTAAGAATATGAGCCCCCCTCCCAAGCCTTTCTGTGTTGGAGGGAAGCCTTCTAGCTCATCAGTGGGAGTGGTAAGCACCAGGTAGCCTATCTACCACAAGAGGAGTGGTTTCTGGCCCAGAAATTGTAATTTATTGGCCGTTTGGGCAGTTTCCCCACCCCTTTCAACTTTCTGGTTTAAAAGCCCACATTTGCACTTGTTTCCCACCCTTCCTGTAACTAGTCCAGTCCAGATACAGATTTGCTGAATCCAGGACTGTTTGTAAGCTTCTGAGCCCCCCAAGCTTTTCTATGTTGGAGGGAAGACTTCTAGCTTACCAGTGGGAGTGGTAAGCACTAGGTAGCCTATCTACCACAAGAGGAGTGGTTTCTCGCCCAGAAATTGCAGTTTATTGGCTGTTTGGGCAGTTTTTCCATCCCTTTCAACTTTCTGGTTTAAAAGCCTGTGTTCCCATGGATTTGCACTTGTTTAAGCTCCGTGAGGCAGCGCCGAGCTGAGGGAAAACTATTACTGGTACCAGAAAAAGTCTGCTCTTCAATTTTTCTCTTAGATCTTGCTAGTTCTTTCTTTCTTGCATTTCAAATAGCCTAATCGCTTTGCAATTCAACAGGTTTTTGTATCAATTATTGTACCACACCTAAGTGCCATCAGCACTAGTCGTTCTTCATGGAAATAGCTCCAGTACTTAGTAGTTATGAACACTCCTCTTGGCATGATTAAAGGGCAGTCCCCTGTGCTTTCTCCTACTAACCTGGTGCACTTGGGCATTCTGAGGCAGTGTAGCAATTGCCTCATATACACAGACAACCATCTCCTCTTACCTCCCAACATGCAGACTTGTGAGAGATGCACTTATATCACCAAATTGGAAGCTATGCACTTTTCCAGCCAAGACCGGACTAGCTAGTCAAGAGGAGAAGGTCAACACCTGCACCACACCACATGGAAGACATAGCCCTCCAGAACCTCCACTATCACAGCTCTCACATAAAAACAAAACCAAACACCCACCTTCGCGGAGGTTTTCAATAGAAATTTACCCAAACAGCAGAGACCTCCAAGACAGAAATGCACTCAACCACCGCAACACAACACAAGCCACAGGACATATAGCTCACCTCCACAGTGTGCCCGTCAACCTAAGGCTAAACAGCTTGCCCAATACACTAATCATAGGTGACTCAATAGTGAGGCACACAGATGTCCCACTCACTAGGTTGAATAAGGAGAAGGTAACAGTCAGCTATCAGGTGCCAGAATCAGACACATAACACACACACTCAGGTCACTCCACAAGAAGTAAAAGTATGACTCTGTCATTGTCCATGTGGGTGTGAATGACCTTAGATGTACCTCCCTGGACTACACGAAAAGAGACATTGTGGAGATCTCAGATTATGTGGCCCAGCCAGGTATGACACTAGCCCTGAGCAGTATCCTACCATCACCCAGAATGATCCCACAGTAAAAACAAAAAATGATTGACTTCAACAATTGGCTAAGTTTCTGGTGTCATTCTAAGGGGATCCAGTATCTGTCTGCTACAGACAACATGACTAACAGATCTCTATGCTTTGCCAGAGATGGCCTGCATCTGTCACCCCTGGGTTTCAGGGTACTGGCTAAGGTTCTTGCCACCCCTATGGTGCCTTTTTTAGGCAGTGTTCCAAAGACCAAATTACCATTGTAACAGGTATAAATAAATGCAATTTGAGGGTCATGATGCTCAATGCTAGAACTCTAAATCTCAAAATGCACTCGCTCGAAGCACTCCTCAAAATGGAGAACACTGACATTTGTGCTGTAACAGAGACCTGGTTTAAAGAGGCAGAAAGCACCCCTGCGCTACCAGGCTATAACTCATTCCACCAAATACCACAAAGAAAGTCAGAAACAATAAATACCACAATAAAAGAACCACTGACACAGGACTCAAAGCAGCAGGCACAGCAATTTAATTCCAACTTAGCGCTTTGGCACCAAGCCTTCAATGAGTATAAATTTACACAAACTTTCAACAGCATACATACATATAAAATTCAATACAATCAAACAATTAATCAATCACATAAGTAATTAAATAAGACAATAAATAGCATATTTCCAATTCACTTCCTTATTTAACCCATAAGGTTCCAAAGTATTGTATTTTAGAATAAAGAGTTTCTTTTTTCAACAATTTTTCTTTTATACATGAAACCTCCCCTAAAGAAACCTTTACTTTGTCCAAGATACATACTTGTAAACAATCTGGTTTAGCATTGTGTGCTCTAATAAAATGTTGTCCCAAAGGGACAACTATTTTCTGATTCTTTATATCCCTTATATGTTCTTGCATATGCATTTTAAAGGCTCTACCAGTTTCCCCTTTATAGTATAAATTGCAACTACACCTACGGGCATAAATTGCTTCTTCAGTACCACATGCATAGAAATCCAAAGGGGTAAATCTTATCCCATTAACTTTTGGAAAAAATTTCACAACATGCCTACACAGAGAGCACTTATTACAAGGCATAGTACCTAGTTTTCTATCCTTTACTCTAAAGTTTATAGAAATTACAGGTCGTATGAAACGATTATGTACCACCATATCACCCAAATTTCTATTTCTTCTATAAGAAATTTTTATCTTATTACTTATTAAATATTTCAAATATTTGTCATTAATTATCGTTCTCCAGTATTTTAAACTTCCCTAAATATGGCTTCAGTCAAGACATTAAACGTTGTGACAAAATGGACTTCTGTATCTCCCCCTTTAGAATTTTCTATCTTATTTTTATTTTCTCTCAATGCTCTTGCCTCATTGTTTTTATTTCTATTTGTTTCTCCTCCTTTTATGACTCTAATATATCTTCTCATTATATCATATCTATTTTCCTCTAACCTTATTCTTAGATTCTTCCACTGTAAAACTGTTATACCCCCTCCTTATAAACATATTTTCTGTTTTCACTAATTCATCCTCAAAAGTGTCAGCTGAGCTACAAAGTTTATTAAGTCTCAAAAATTCATTGCATGGCAATACCGATAAATGACTGGGATGGCAACTTGTGCCATATAAAAAGGCATTATTTTGACCAATTTTGTTATGCACTGTAGTTTCCAAGCCATCAATGTCAATATCTAGAAATGTGTCCTTTTTGTCCATTTGTATGCCATTAAATTTAAAGCCAAACATGTTACTATGTAGGTCCTCTATACAACAATGAGCCTCATCTTTATTTCCTTTACACAGAAATATTAGGTCATCAATAAACCTGAAATAATGAATTACTTGGTTCTTATAAAATGGATGTACATATATACTTTCTATTTCAAACTTTGCCATCACAATATTAGCATACATGGGGGGCAAAAACTGCCCCCATTGCAGTACCCTATAGCTGATTCATAGGTTCATAGGTAGGGACTAGGCTATTGGCCCTAGGGCCTATACAAGCCTAGCCAAAAATGTACCCTGGCTTTCGCCACCCAAGAAAATTATTTTCCTGTGCCCCTGTCAAGCAGAACCACAGAAGTGATCCCCGGGGTGAATTTCCTATTACCCATCCAATCATCAAGATTTTTCTTGAAGAGTGCTAATGAGGAGCTCTGTTTGACATACATAGATAGCCTGTTCCAGAGTATGGGAAGTCTCTGGGTCAGGAATCTATCCCTCCAGCATGTTCTGTTTATTGTGGTGACAGGGTTTAGGTCCCTAGAGCTTGTAGCTCGGAGGGATTGGTATTTCTTTAAGTGGAGCATGTCCAACAGCTCTGGGTTTGACATAGCTTTGTATGTTAGGCAGAGATCGCCTCTGAGTAGGCGATATGCGATGGAGTAAAGCTGGAGGTTTTTGAGACGGTCTGCATAAGGCATCTGTTTGAGGCCAGTAATCGTCTTTGTGAGGTATTTTTGCGGCCTTTCCAGTTGTTGCAGATGTCTTGTGAGGTACATACCAAAAGGGGCGTTGTACTCTATAATGGGTCTAATGAGTGATGAGTAGAGGGGATCAATGACCTCTTTTTTCTGGATGAGAAACCTTTTGTGATGAGGTGTGCCATGCAGAAGGATTTCCTGACCACTTTGGCGATGTGATTATCAAAGGAGAGACTACTGTCCACATGTGTCCCAAGGTCTCTTATCACACTTTCGTTGTTAAGTAGACTACCGCCTATGTGGTAGTTCATGGGTACAGAATTTTTACCAAAGGGGATGACAATGCACTTTTTGGCATTGAGCTTGACACCATGTCTTTGACACCACGCATCTGTCTCAGTGAGGCCCTTTTGTAGGATGTCCACATCGTTAGGAGTTTCAATTATGGATCCTAGTTTGCAGTCATCTGCGAATTTAGCTAGCTAAAGACCTTCTGTGTAAGCCTGTACGTCAGAGAAGTAGATACCGAACAGGAGAGGACCCAGGACTGAACCCTGTGGTACTCCACTTGTCACTGGTCTGAAGTCTGATTTGGAGACTGCTACTTTCACAATGTGGGTTCTGTCAGTAAGCCAGTTGACAACCCATCTTGTGACATAGGGATTTATACCTAGTTTTCTGAGTTTATCTATAATTCCAGAGTGGGAATTATGATCTTATTATTATATTATGATATTATTATCTGATGATAGATTTCATTATTAAACAGAAAAAAATATTCTTTAAACAGAAATCTGTCAGCTCTATTATAAAGTGGGTTAGTGGAGAGTCCCCCAGAAAATATCTTAAGGCTTCAATGCCATCTTTAAGCCTTATGTTAGTATATAGGCTCTTAACATCTAGGCAAAGCCAGTACATATTTTCATTCCAAACTTCCTTTCTGATTTTACACAAAAAGTCTTGACTGTCCTTAATAAAAGAAGGTAAAGCAAACACAAGTTTTTAGATACTCATGTAACAAAATGCATATATTTTTTAAGAAGTATTTCTCAGCTGACACTATTGGTCTGCCACTCAAATTTGTTAGCCCTTTGTGTGGCTTAGGTAGACAGTAAAACTCTGCAGTACATGTATTCTCTATACTAAACATTTTAACATAATTTTTAGCAAAATATCCTAAGTGCAAGCCTTTCTGAATCAGGGCTTCATATTCTCTTAGAGCTTTTTCATACTGTTTTCACTACATTTTTCATACACTTCTTCATCTCTTAAATGAGCAAAACACATTTCAACATATTGCACATGATTTAATATTATTACCTGATTTCCTTTAGCTGACCTTTTAACTACTAAATTTCGATCAACACACAATGCTTTAAATGCCATCCATTCATTTTTTGTCAGGTTATAAGACACTTTTTTATCATTTCCAAAATCCACATATAATTTTTCAATTACAAAATTTAATGTCATAATAAAACTCTGTAAATTAACATTTACAAAAGGTGGAATGAATTTTGATTTAACCTTTATAGCTTCAGTATTTATATTGCTATAACCATTCATTTCATTTACAAACGAGTCAAGTTCATCAGAAATACACGAATAAAAAGATTCATTAAGACTTTCACTAAAACTATTATCAGTGTTTTCTAATTGATTAACACTTGCTACTTTATTACCATTCTGCCTGTTAAAGTAGTCAATTAAATGCAGCTTCCTACTAAGCTGAAATAACTAACTTTTAACCACATGTAACCTAGGCAAAGCCGTAGGTATAAATTTTAACCCCGAATTTATGACAGAAATTGACATTTCTGGCACACCCCTACCTGACAAATTAAGAACCAATTTCCGAATTAAAGTGTCATTGCAATCAGTTCAATTTAATCCTTTTGTTGAAGTACTTGTTGTGGGTGCCATTTCTGCCCTTTCCCCAGTCATTTCTACTTCTTTTCTTCCCCTGGTAATGGTTTCCCTGCTCTTTCTGAAACTGATTGTTGAAATCATTAGAGTTCTGAGCTGCTGGTAGAGGTGGATACTCTTCGGCAGCAAATTCTCCTTCTGTAGTGCCATCTGTTTCCTCGAAAGTAGCAAAAGACACAGAAGCTTTAGCTGATGTATTTCTCTGATTTACACCACCTTGTGTTCGAATGGGTCTATTGCATTTCCATAGAAACACTGTTTCATTATGGTAATCTCTAATGTCCCTTGTAATTTTATTACTTTTTCTTTCGACCAACTCATTTTCTAAAGTTATCAGTTTTTTATTGATATCTGCCAGTAGCTCATCCATTTTTGAGCCACTGAGATGTTTTTGTAAATCAGAACTGACAATTTTAGCTTCATCTTTAAGCTTACGTTGTTTTAACAAGTCTCTCTCTAAGATCTTTACCCAGTCCATAGCACAATGATGTGCCGCTGCTAACCATCTTTGTTTGAACAGCATATCATCTTTATTAGTTGGGTCAAACGGTGTGGTGGGGGATTTAAATGCCCTTAAACCTCTGGGGGCTATATCTAATTCCACATACCTTTTCAGGCACAAGATGTTTAAATGTGTATTAGTCTCTTTCCATAACAAGCCCTCCAATTTATCACACAGTTCACAAATTGAACTATAGCCATAGTTAGGGAAGTTAAAAAATACTGGAGAATGATAATTAATGACAAAGATTTGAAATATTTAATAAGTAATCGGATAAAAATTTCTTATAGAAGAAATAGAAATGTGGGTGATATGGTGGTACATAATCGTATCATAACACCTGTAATTTCTATAAACTGAAAACTAGGTACTATGCCTTGTTATAAGTGCTCTGCATGTTGTGATATTTTTTCCAAAAATTAATGGGATAAGATTTACCCCTTTGGATTTCTATACATGTGGTACTGAAGAAGCAATTTATGCCCTTGGATGTAGTTGCAACTTATACTATATAGGGGAAACTGGTACAGCCTTTAAAATGCGCATGCAAGAACATATAAGGGATATAAATAATCAGAAAATAGACCTTTGGGACAACATTTTATTAGAGCACACAATGCTAAACCAGATTGTTTACAAGTATGTGTCTTGGACAAAGTAAAGGTTTCTTTAGGGGAGGTTTCATGTATTAAAAAAATTGTTGAAAAAAGAAACTCTTTTCATTCTAAAATACAATACTTTGGAACCTCATGGGATGAATAAGGAAATGAATTGGAAATACGTTATTTAGTGTCTTATTTAATTAATTACTTGACTGATTAATTGTTTGATTGTATTGAATTTTATATGTATATATACTGTTGAAAGTTTGTATTAATTTATACTCATTGAAGGCTTGGTGCCAAAGCGCTAAGTTGGAATTAAATTGCTGTGCCTGCTGCTTTGAGTCCTGTGTCAGTGGCTCTTTTATTGTGGTATTTATTGTTTCTGACTTTGTTTGTGGTATTTGGATTTATGGCTTCAGACCCTAACAATAATATACCTAAAATTCTAAGGGAAGATGCTGGTGATGGTTCATAGTGCTCACAACGATCCATGGAGCACTATATTCTTCCAAAAAATGAAAAAGCTACATCTGGAAAATCGGTTGAAACCATTTCTGCTGCTGTGATGCCTGATGCCTGGGACCGGTATGAGGGTGAACGAGGACGATGCTTCACTAATCCATTCCAGATGGTGGGGTTCCAATGGAGGTAATGCCTTCCCTGGTGAAATTCGTGAACAGTGTGATAAATTGGAGGGCTGGTTATGGAAAGAGACTAATACACATTTAAACATCTTGTGCCTGAAAAGGTATGTGGAATTAGTTATAGCCCCCAGAGGTTTAAGGGCATTTAAATCTCTCACCACACCGTTTGACCCAACTAATAAAGATGATATGCTGTTCAAACAAAGATGGTTAGCGGCGGCACATCATTGTGCTATGGAATGGGTAAAGATCTTAATAGAGAGAGACTTGTTAAAACAAAGTAAGCTTAAAGATGAAGCTAAAAGTGTCAGTTCTGATTTACAAAAACGGCTCAGTGGCTCAAAAATGGATGAGCTACTGGCAGATATCAATAAAAAACTGATAACTTTAGAAAATTAGTTGGTCGAAAGGAAAAGTAATAAAATTACAAGGGACATTGGAGATTACCATAATGAAACAGCGTTTCTATGGAAATGCAATAGACCCATTCGAACACAAGGTGGTGGTGTAAATCAGAGAAATACATCAGCTAAAGCTTCTGTGTCTTTTGCTACTTCTGAGGAAACAGATGGCACTTACAGAAGGCGAATTTGCTGCCGAAGAGTATCCACCTCTACCAGCAGCTCAGAACTCTAATGATTTCAACAATCTGTTTCAGAAAGAGCAGGGAAACCATTACCAGGGGAAGAAAAGAAGTAGAAATGAATGGGGAAAGGGCAGAAATGGCACCCACAACAAGTACTTCAACAAAAGGACTAAATGGAATTGATTGCAATGACACTAATTCAGAAATTGGTGCTTAATTTGTCTGGTAGGGATGTGCCAGAAATAGCAATTTCTGTCTTAAATTTGGGGTTAAAATTTATACCTACGGCTTTGCCTAGGTTACATGTGGTTAACAGTGAGTTATTTCAGCTTAGTAGGAAGCTGCATTTAATTGACTACTTTAACAGGCAGAATGGTAATCAAGTAGCAAGTGTTAATCAATTAGAAAACACTGATAATAGTTTTAGTGAAAGTCTTACTGAATCTTTTTATTCGTGTATTTCTGATGAACTTGACTCGTTTGTAAATGAAATTAATGCTTATAGCAATATAAATACTGAAGCTATAAAGATTAAATCAAAGTTCATTCCACCTTTTGTAAATGTTAATATACAGAGTTTTATTATGACATTAAATTTTGTTATTGAAAAATTATATGTGGATTTTGAAAATGATAAAATGTGTCCTATAACCTGACAAAAAATGAATGGATGGCATTTAAAGCATTGTGTGCTGATCGAAAGTTAGTAGATAAAAGGTCAGCTAAAGGAAATCAGGTAGTAATATTAAATCATGTGCAATATGTTGAAATGTGTTTTGCTCATTTAAGAGATGAAGAAGTGTATGAAAAATGTAGTGAAAACAGTATGAAAAAGCTCTAAGAGAATATGAAGCCCTGATTCAGAAAGGCTTGCACTTGGGATATTTTGCTAAAAATTATGTTAAAATGTTTAGTATAGAGAATACATGTACTGCAGAATTTTACTGTCTACCTAAGCCACACAAAGGGCTAACAAATTTGAGTGGCAGACCTATAGTGTCAACTGAGAAATACTTCTTAAAAAAATATATGCATTTTGTTACATGAGTATCTAAAAACGTGTGTTTGCTTTACCTTCTTTTATTAAGGACAGTCAAGACTTTTTGTGTAAAATCAGAAAGGAAGTTTGGAATGAAAATATGTACTGGCTTTGCCTAGATGTTAAGAGCCTATATACTAACATAAGGCTTAAAGATGGCATTGAAGCCTTAAGATATTTTCTGGGGGACTCTCCACTAACCCACTTTATAATAGAGCTGACAGATTTCTGTTTAAAGAATATTTTTTTTCTGTTTAATAATGAAATCTGTCATCAGCTACAGGGAACTGCAATGGGGGCAGTTTTTGCCCCCCATGTATGCTAATATTGTGATGGCAAAGTTTGAAATAAAAAGTATATATGTACATCCATTTTATAGGAACCAAGTAATTCATTATTTCAGGTTTATTGATGACCTAATATTTCTGTGTAAAGGAAATAAAGATGAGGCTCATTATTCTATAGAGGACCTACATAATAACACATTTGGCTTTAAATTTGATGGCATACAAATGGACAAAAAGGTCACGTTTCTAGATATTGACACTGATGGCTTGGAAACTACAGTGCATAGAAAAATTGGTCAAAATAATGCCTTTTTATATGGCACAAGTTGCCATCCCAGTCATTTATCGGTATTGCCATATAATGAATTTTTGAGACTTAATAAACTTAGTAGCTCAGATGACACTTTTGAGGATGAATTAGTGAAAACCGAAAATATGTTTATAAGGAGGGGGTATAACAGTTTTACAGTGGAAGAATCTAAGAATAAGGTTAGAGAAAATAGATATGATATAATGAGAAAATATAATAGAGTCATAAAAAAAGGAGAAACAAATAGAAATAAAAACAATGAGGCAAGAACATTGAGAGAAAATAAAAATAAGATAGAAAATTCTAAAGGGGGAGATACAGAAGTCCATTTTGTCGCAACTTTTAATGTCTTGACTGAAGCCATAGTTAGAGAAGTTAAAAAATACTGGAGAATGACAATTAATGACAAAGATTTTAAATATTTAATAAGTAATCAGATAAAATTTTCTTATAGAAGAAATAGAAATTTGGGTGATATGGTGGTACATAATTGTTTCATACCATCTGTAACTTCTATAAATTTTAGAGTAAAGGATAGAAAAACAGGTACTATGCCTTGTAATAAGTACTCTGTGTGGTGGCATGTTGTGACATTTTTTCCAAAAATTAATGGGATAAGATTTACCCCTTTGGATTTCTATACACGTGGTACTGAAGAAGTAATTTATGCCCTTAGGTGTAGTTGCAACTTATATAGGGGAAACTGGTAGAGCCTTTAAAATGTGTATGCAAGAACATATAAGGGCTATAAAGAATCAGAAAATAGATAGCCCTTTGGGACAACATTTTATTAGAGCAGACAATGCTAAACCAGATTGTTTACAAGTATGTATCTTGGACAAAGTAAAGGTTTCTTTAGGGGAGGTTTCATGTATTAAAGAAAAATTGTTGAAAAAATAAACTCTTTATTCTAAAATACAATACTTTGGAACCTCATGTGTTAAATAAGGAAGTGAACTGGAAATATGTTATTTAGTGTCTTATTTTGGTGATGGACAGATTGACAGACGAGATCAGACAGGAGTCCCCGTGGACCATGATGTTTGCAGATGACATTGTGATCTGTAGTGAGAGTAGGGAACAGGTGGAGGAGACCCTGGAGAGGTGGAGATATGCTCTAGAGAGAAGAGGAATGAAGGTCAGCAGGACTAAGACAGAATATGTGTGTGAATGAGAGGGAGGATAGAGGAATGGTGAGGATGCAGGGAGTAGAGGTGGCGAAGGTGGATGAGGTTAAGTACTTGGGATCAACAGTTCAGAGTAATTGCGAGTGTTGAAGAGAGGTGAAGAAGAGAGTACAGACAGGATGGAGTGGGTGGAGAAGAGTGTCAGGAGTGATTTGTGACAGACGAATACCAGTAAGAGTGAAAGGGAAGGTCAACAAGAGGGTAGTGAGATCAGCTATGTTATATGGGTTGGAGACAGTGGCATTGACAAAAAGGCAGGAGTCAGAGCTTGACGTAGCAGAGTTGAAGATGTTAAGATTTGCACTGGGTGTGACGAGGATGGACAGGATTAGGAATAAGTATATTAGAGTGTCAGCCCAGGTTGGAAGGTTTGGAGACAAAGCCAGAGAGGCAAGATTACGTTGGTTTGGACATGTGCTGAGGAGGGATGCAGAGTATATTGGGAAAAAGATGCTAAGGATGAAGCTACTAGGTAACAGGAAAAGAGGAAGGCCTAAGATAAGTTTTATGGATGTGGTGAGAGAGGACATGCCGGTGGTTGATGTGACAGAGCAAGATGCAGGGGACAGGAAGAAATGGAAACAGTTGATCTGCTGTGGTGACCCCTAACGGGAGCAGTCGAAAGAAGAAGTGTCTTATTTAATTACTTGATTGATTAATTGTTTAATTGTATTGAATTTTATATTTATATATACTGTTGGAAGTTTGTATGAATTTATACTCATTGAAGGCTTGGTGCCAAAGCACTAAGTTGGAATTAAATTGCTGTGCCTGCTGCTTTGAGTTCTGTGAGAGTGGTTCTTTTATTGTGGTATTTATTATAACTCATTCCACACCTTTTGGTCCCTAAACATGGACCGAAGCTCCAAAAGTGGTGGTGTCTCCATATTAATAAAGAATATGTACACCTCCAGACTAGTAACCCAGCATAACGCATCTGAGATACTTCAGGTGCAACTAACATTGAGTAAGATGGTGATCCAGGTCATAGCCTGCCATAGATCCCTAACCACGTCCCTAGACTCTCACTCCACGTTCCTAAGCACCCTGAAATCTATCAAGGTCCAACCCAACACTCTCTTACTAGGAGATTTCAACTACCCCTCCACCAACTGGGAAAACTACTCAAGCACCAATACACTGGCCCAACGCTTCCTGGAATTCATCAATTCCAATGCCCTGGACCAGCTAATTCTGACCCCTACTAGAGGAAGCAACATCCTTACCTGGTTATTACTAACATGGGCGACCGTTGCTCTACACCAATAGTCAATCCCTCCCTGGTCAGATCTGACCATAAACTAATCACCATGGAAATCCACATCTAACCCACACACCCCGCACAGGTAACCACCTTGAAAAACTTCTCCAAAGCCGACTTTGGACTCCTAAAAACAGAGGTGGCTAACTTCACGGCACCCATCCAATGGGAAATAGCTGCATGACTGCCGAATCATACACTAATGCACTGTATGAACATGTACATAAATGCATGGAACCAGCCATACCCAACAGAACCCTGGAGCTCTCTTCCAAAAAAAGGAAGCCAATCTGGTGGTCCCATGCCATTAATAAACTCTACAACATAAGGAAAAAACTGCTGCAGAAAAGGTGAAGTCCCAAGACTGGAAAAACTCCCTTATTAGCCTCAACAAAAAGTTGACATCCCTCATCAAATCCTCTAAAGGCAGCTATGAAGGCAGAATTGCGAGAGACACTAAAAACAATCACAAAACATTCTATAGCTATATTAAGAACGTCCACAGCAATACCCAAATTTGTTATGAGTTACTGCACAATGGTACCTCCTATACTGAGCCAACAGATATTACCAGCATACTGGCTGACAGATTAAGTGCCAATTTTACCCCCCCCCCCCGAAGGACCAATCACAATACAAGAAGAATGCCAGGCACCCAGCATTACTGCAGCACAGGTTAAAGCTGCATTGTTCAAGGCCAAGAAAACAGCTTCCATGGGATCCGATAATATCCCTGGCTGTGTTCTACATGAACTACAAAGTGAACTGGCACCACATCTGTGTGCCCTGTTCAGTCACAGCCTCACCTCAGGCATTGTCCCTACTAAATGGCGCACTGCTACAGTCATCTCTCTCCATAAAGGGGGTGCGACTACAGACCTTGGAAATTATCGCCCCATTAGCCTAACGAGTCGGATATGTAAAGCTATGGAGCGCATCATCATGGACCTGATTAACAAAGACACAGGAAATCTCCAAACTCTAGACCCCACACAATTTGGCTTTGTGAAAGGGAGATCATACCTGCTCAACATGGTTGACTTCTTTGAGTGAGTCACCAGGGCTGTGGATGAAGGTAAGGCATTGCATACAGCCTACCTCAATCTGGCCAAGGCCTTTGATACCATTCCTCACTCAGGAATTACTGATAAACTCAGCAAACTAGGCATCAACCCCTATCACTAGTTGGGTTGCAAATTGTCTCACGGATAGAACACACAGTGTGAAAGTAGCAGACTCCAAGTCAAACTGCCTACCAGTCACTAGTGGAGTCCCACAGGGATCGGTCCTGGGTCCTCTCCTATTTGGCATCTACTTCTCAGAAGTCCAGGCGAACACAAAAAGACTCTGGCTGACTACTTTCGCAGATGACTGCAAGCTGGGAGCCATTAACTCCCCAAGTGATGCAGACATCCTACAGAAAGGCCTCAGTGAGACCAATAACTAGTGTTGAAACCATGGCCTTAAGCTTACCGCCAAAAAATGCATCATCCCTTTGGTAAAAACTCAGTTACCACTAGTTACCACATCGATATGAGCCCACTGAACAGTGAAGGCCTTATAAGAGATCTGAGGATACAGGTTGACAGCAACCTCTTCTTCCACCACCACACTGCCACTGTAGTCAGAAAGTCCTTCTATGTGGCACATCTCATTACCAAGGGTTTTGCATCCAGGAAGAAAGAGGTCATCTTCTCTCTCTACTCTTCCCTCATTAGCCCAATCATTGAGTTTAATGCCCCATTTGGCATGTACCTCACTAGACACCTGCAACAGTTGGAAAGGCCACAGAAGTACAGGAAGAGGATCCTAGGCATTAAACACATGTCCTACACAGACAGACTCAAAAGACTCCAAATATTCTCTGTCTCATATTGCCTACTTAGAGGTGGTCTCTGCTTAACTTACAAAGCCATGTCTGACCCAGCTCCGTCAGAAATGCTACATCTAAAGATATCCCAATCCCTCCGCACCACACACTCCAAAGACCTCAACCTCATTACCACAATCAACAGAACATGCTAGAGGGACAGCTTCCTCACCCAGAGACTGCCCATGCTGTGGAACAGACTTTCCATACATGTCAAGCAGAGCACCTTGCTGTCCCTCTTCAAGAGAAATCTTGATGAGTGGAAGAGTAATAGAAAGTTCACCTCTGGGATCACTCCAGTGGGTCTACTTGATATCGGCACTGGGAACGAACGTCGGGTGGCATGATGCCAGGGCACTTCTATGGGCTAGGCTTGTAAAGGCTCCAGGGCCATTAGCCTAGTACACACCTATGAAGAGAGAGTCCACCCTTGGGGAGGGTAAGCACACACGCTGTTTGAGAGGTCCTGAAACATCTAATTTTTAAAACAGAGCTCAAAAGAAAATTATGTGCGAAATTCACTATAAAGATCCTTGATCTTGCAATACAGAAATATAATGAACTGTATTTTAGATACCTGTATTATTATCAACAATTTATCTGTACTGGTTTACTGGTCAAGTTAAACAGTCCAGAGACCGTTTTCAGTGGCAGATGCTCAGCCAGGAGCTGAGGCATGCAGTTATCAAAGACCAAGTGCAATATTCTAAGATAAAGGCTTTGGACCTGTGTTAATCCAGTCTTGCTCCTATGAACTCTAACTCATATGATGGGGGAAAAAAAGATGAAAAGCTCACTTAATACCAAGATTCCCAGGTCCAAAAAAAAAAAGTTCACGTTAAATTCCCTTCTTGTTTCAATTCTGTATCAGAAGAAGATATTAATTAATTACTTCACACCTGCTTGATGGTATAAGAAGACAATAAGCCTATTTTGTATGCCTTTTTAAATGGATTCAGCATTCTAAAATATATTCATCATTCTGCCTCCATTCCAGCCCTACCTTTCTCTCACCCTTTTTCACTTATCCCAAGGCCTCTTTAATACCTCTGTAGTGTCTTCTACCACCCATTCTGGTAGTCTATCCCATATGTCTACAACCCCCTCTGTGGGAAAAAGTACTTTCAAGATCCAGGGAGTAGCAGTTAGCCCCTACAATCTGCTACTTGTGTCACTTCTTTCCCCTCAGACCTTACTGTTTAGGGTAATCACTTCACTCTACTCTGACATGATATTGTGTAACAATATCAGGTCCCTATCCTCCATTTCAGTTTACCCTAGACTCAGGTGAGAAGAGCTCAAACTCCTCCAGCTACAACTCACAACTCTCACCCTCTGTCCAAAATACCTTTTTGGTCTCCTCTGGATTCCTTCCAGCAACCTGAGGTCCCATTCCTTCTATGACCTCCAACACTGCACGTAGCACATAAAGTGTGGTACAGTCAGGGTCCTGTAGAACTGCAGCATTACCAATGTTTCTGGAATCATTCCACTGAGAATACATCACATCATTGTGTCTACTACTGCCACCCCCACTCACTCTTTTACAGGTAACCCAATCCAGGTGTGAGAACACCCAGATCTCTTTTCTACTTTGCCGTCATCGATTCCATTCCCCCAGCTTATACTTCATAGTAGGGCTGCTGTTGCCAAAGTGCACCAAACTCAACTCAACACCATCTACTTTTTTTCCCCTATTTTCTACATGGGCTCAGGGTCTCATGCCAACTGTCGCCATTTCCCTCTATTCAATGCCACTCTCCTGCCTTCTTTGACACTCATGCCTGACTGCTGTAAGTCTTCTCTCACACAATCCTTCCCCCTCTTCGCTGGACACCCTCATTTTCTCTTGCCTTCCTGTCTGCCCCAAATCTGCATCAGATTGTCTTCTGCTTTTCTGCTCATGTGCCTGAACTACTACAAACTGTTCTCTTTGACCTTTTCTGTAACTGGAGCTACTATGACGTCTGCTCTCATGTCATCATTTCTTTGTCTGTTCCACAGTGTACATCCTACCACCCATGACACTCACTTCATCTCTATCACCTCTAGCTTCCTCAATTGCCCTGCATTTACTGCCCAGGTTTCTGTACCATACAGTAGTGCTGGTCACACCACTGTTTTATACATCTTACTTTTCAGCTTTTTTGGCATTCTTCTGTCATATACTATACCTGACACACTGTGCCACTTTGCTGCAGCCCCAGTGATTCTAACCTTGACCTCCTCATTCATATTTCCCTTTCTCAACCACCCCTCCCAGATACTTGAAGCTCTTAACCTATTCCACTATTATCCCATCCATCTCAATTCTTAGCTTCTTCTGATTTCCCCATTTGCTGCCATTACAACTGTCTTATCTGTTTTCAGTTTCATCCCATGTGCCTTCAGTTTTGCATTCCATTTCCTTATCCTTTGCTGAAGTTCTTGCTTTGAGTCAGCCTGTAATGCTAGATTGTCTGCATACAGCAACTTTGTTGATCTCGCTCTCCGACCTGTTTGTCAATGTAGTCCATCACCGGTATGAACTGCAGTAGGCTCAAACATCAGCCATGATGCAGACCCACTCCCACTGTGAACCCCACTGTGACACTGAACACTGTTCGTTCTTGAGTCATTATGTCCTTGTAAATAGTTAGCACTAATTCTACCAACATTTCTATGGCTCAACCACTGCAAGACTGTCTAAATCAGCTTTCTTGGGACCCTGTGATATGCTTTCTTCAAGTCTAAGAATGCCTAGTTGGACTATTTCATCCCTAGCTTCGTCTCATCTATCTGTCTCAATGTAAACATTGGGTCAATTGTGCTGCATCCTGATTTGAATCGGAACTGTTCATCTCCAATCTTACTTTCTACTACTCTGTGTATTCGTTTAATCAATCACCCTCTCCAGAACTTTCATGCAGTGTGACAGAAGTTTCATACCTCTGTACTGCTCACACTCGTGTATGCTCCCTTTGTTCTTAGACACTGGCACTGGCACTCTCCTCTCCTAACCAACCTGTCCGCCTCTACAACCTCCAAACTAGAAAACTGCTACAATAAAATCTCTAAATTTGCCACAAATTCAAAAAATTCCACCCACCACTGCCTCACCCTTAAATCATTACATTGGCTCGAACTTTCAAACCACCTTGACTACCTGCAACTATCCACAGCACATAGACTTGTATTTCATCCTACAAAATGCCCTGCTCTAGCTAATATCCTTCCCCCTTATATTCCTAATAGAACACTCAGATCAGAGCACCAGAATCTAATTGCTATCAACAAACCTAAGCGTCCTGCTGGCCAGCTTCTCCTCTCATAAGCTCTAGGCAAAAAATGGAATGCCCTCCCACCTCACTAAGAACCACTCCTAACTCTGACAACTTCAAAACCCAGCTTTTCAAACACCTGTCCACTAAATGGAAATGCACCTGCTTCCACCCTACTTAATCTCCTTTCTAAGTCTATACCCTAGGGGTCCCTTCTTTTCATACTTTAACTCTCTACAATCTCTCATAGTCTTATACCTATTACCCTTCACAAGCTCCCTATAACTCCTTAACTTTACTCCCTCCAACCTTCTAACAATTACTACAACTATGCTCACATGACTCAACTTTGTAAATAATGTAAATATTGTGAATAGTTTTCTACTTCAAAAACGTGCATGTTAAGCAAGCATATCCAAAATTCCTCTCTTTATATATGTAACTGACTTCCACACTCAACACTTCAGTACCATTGCTTAAAGGAAACTGTATAACCCGTAACATCTCTCTCTAGGAATTCTGCTAACTATGCTTGTGAATATTCTTATTTTTTAACTCTTTTTACAATTTTATACTGTATACTCCTGTGTTTTATTGTAACAGATTTTGTACAATGCTTTCTTGGAGCTTTTCTCCCCAGGCCTCCACTGAAAACGGGTCATGCTGGCCCAGTGGACTTCCCCGGTAACCAAACTGGAAATAAATAAATAAATAGTATGCTTACTCTCCAATCATCTGGGATATGCTTTTCTCTGCATACTCCTATGAGTATCCTCAAGAGCCATTCTCCCCTGTATCTGAACCACAGTGGTTACCTTTTTTCTCACTTGTTCAGCATTTACAAATCATTCCATAGACTCTTCCCACACTCCACCAGTACTGCACATATTTTCATGTCATCAGCAAAAAGGATGATCCACCACCTTGATAAGGGCACAGTAGGATGCATTTTCTGTGAAGGAAAGCTGCTATTACTGCTAGGCATTTTGAGAGTATGCTGAGGGCCAAACTCAGACCAAACAGAAGAGAAGATCTGGAAAATGAAGGCTGCCTACTTAAAATGGAGGAATTTTCAGCACTTTTTTCTTAATTGTTGATATGCTGGGTATATATGCTGCATATTTAGACAGTATATCCAATCTCTGCTGCACATAGTGGGAAATCACAGTCTGCAGCATAAGCACCAGAACAACATAAATGTTAAGTGACTCAAACATCTGGGATTCAGGATTGGTCTGATGTCCCTACTCTTTCTGCATGATGCAAACTGGAAGATACATTCTACCCCAATGCTTTTATGTTGACAAACTGCACTGCTCTCCTTTTATATAACCGTTACACATTCTGCAAGACTCGGGTATTTTGTGTGAAGAAAATATAAATGAGAATAGCACTGCTTTTTTAATTCAAGAGGATATTTATGCTTTACAATTTACCTCTTGGCTCTGATACTTTCTCATGTTGGAAGGACTGTGTCCGTCTTCTTATATATATGGCAGAATAGACAAGTATGTAGAAAAGTAGCAAGGACTGGCCATAGCTTCCTCTAAAGTGCTGTCTATGGCTATGAAACTAAACAGAACTACCTCTCACATGAAAAGTTTGCTGGTATAATCTGTGTTCCTTACAGTTTGGTGATACAAATATGTAAGTTAGAAGCTGCTTAGATGTCCAAGATTGCCTGGTATACTCTTTAATGGGACTCAAGGCACCTCAGTGAAACTCAAAGCAAATGAGGTCACAAAATTAAGACCAGCCACTCTGAACACACTCCAATGAAAATATCACTTATCACATCTCATTGTTAACAAAATCACAGAAAGTACAGTTGTGTACACTTACCATAAATGTAGCTGTTTGAGTGTATTCACTGTTGCAGTCATTACATTTGGGTAATCTGCTGGCAGGTTGCCCTCAGTCGGCCTGAATTCCAAAGTCTTGGGTCCTGCGTCAGTTGCTGTCTTCTCTTCAATGACGTCAGGTTGTCAGGGGTATAAAACATGCAGCCGACGCCATTTTCTGTAGTTTTTCTTGCCCCCGATGTCAGGTGCCCCCAAAAAGGTAGCAATATTATATATATACATGCATCAATATAAACTGTGCCTTCATCTACAAGCAAATACACCACATAGGTTGTAGAAGACAGAGAAGGAAAGATAAACTGTAGAATGACAGGGGGATGGCAGGAGGGTAACCTGGACTGCAACAGTGAATACACTCGAACATCTACATTTATGGTAAGTGTACACAACTGCACTATGTTCTTCGTGTTTCACTGTTGCAGTCATTACATTTGGGTAGAATCCCAAAGCTATGGTTGGGAGGCTGGAGCTAAATAGCATTAGGTGCGGCTATAAGGCCCTGCAGTACTGCAGTGGCAAAGCCTGCCTTAGACTTAGAGTAGAGAGGCAAATGGTAATGCTTTGTAAAGGTGTGAAAAGAACTCCAAGCAGCAGCCTCTAGAATGTCTTTGGTTGGTACTCCTCTGAGAAAGGCTTCTGAAGTAGCTGCAGTTCTGGTGGAATGAGACCTAATGCCCTTGGGCACAGGTTTACCATGGTGTAAGTAGCAGAAACGGATGCAGTGGCTTATCCACTTTGAAATTGTCTGCTTTGAAATAGCCTTTCCTTCTGATCCTGCAGCATATGACACTAGCAATTGCTCAGTTTTTCTTAGAGCTTTAGTCCTGTTCAAGTAGAATCTTAGCTGTCTGTGTACGTCCAGGGAATGCAGAATTCTCTCCCCTTTGTTCTGCGGATTTGGATAAAAAGTTGGCAGATGAATTGTTTGGTTAAGAGCCACACTGGAAACCACCTTAGGCATAAAAGTAGGATTTGTCCTCAGAGACCTCCTTTCTGGGTAAAATATGACAAAAGGCTCTACGGCCATGAGGGCCTGTAGCTCTGAAACTCTTCTTGCTGAAGTAATTGCTAGTAGCAGAGCTGTCTTCCATGATATGAACTGTATATCAGCGGTAGCAGCTGGTTCAAATGAAGGCAGAGTGAGCTTTTCCAACACATAATTGAGGTCCCATGCAGGTAATGGTGATCTTCTAGGAGGCCTTAAATTTTTGGCACCTCTAAGATACTGCTTTAGTAAAGGATGAGAAAAGATTGTTGGCTCTGTATTGTAATGAGCCAAAATGGCAGAGGCATGGATCTTGATTGATGAGAAAGATAGGCCTTTGTCAAGCATCTCAGTTAAGTATTGTAATATCTGAGGAATATGTGGTTCTGCTGCATCAGTTCCTTGTGCTTGATTCCAAGCACAGAATCTCTTCCATTTTTCTAGTACTAGGCCTTCTGGCTACCAAAATGACATCCATCACAGCTTTACTGAGAGGTGTCGTTTGTATGATTACATGATTGGCCATGCTGCCAGGTTCAGGGTCTGTATTGTTTTGCTGGGACAGTAGTTGTGTTCTTTGAGGCAAGGTCCAAGCTGGGTATTGAGACAAGTTCCTTAGGATTGGGTACCAGTATTGGCAGGGCCAGTCCGGGGCAATTAATATCATCTTTGGCTTCTCTTGTCTGACTTTTAGGAGGACCTTGGGTAGAAGAGGCAGAGGAGGAAAGGCGTAAACTGATAGGTTTTTCCAACTGAAGGATAGGGCGTCCACTTTCCATGCTTGTCTGTGATAAGTCCTTGTGCAGAATTTTTTCAATTGATAATTTTGAGGAGAGGCAAATAGATCTATGTCTGGGCTCCTCTATTTCTCTGTTATCATGCTGAAGACTTGTGGATTTAGTTTCCACTCGTGAGGATCCATAAGGTTTCTGCTTAACTCATCTGCCAGAGTGCTTTGTTTACCTGGCAGGAACTGAGCTTGAAGATGTATTTGGTAGGTCAAAGCTGTGTCCCACAGTGCCATGGCTAATTTGCAAAGGGGGTATGAGTGTGTGCCCCCTTGCTTGTTTATATACCACATGACTGTGGTGTTGTCCGTCTTTATCAGTAGTTGTCCTGGATAAAGTAAGTCCTTGAAGGCTGTTAGGGCATTTTGAACAGCTAGCATCTCTTTCTGGTTGACATGTAGATGCATTTGTTTTGGTGTCCATATGCCCTGAATGCATCTTCCTGCCATGTGGGCCCCCCAGGCATAATCTGATGCGTCTGTTAAGGTTTGGCTGGCAGGAGGTAGAGTGAAGGGCCGTCCCATGTTTTGGTGACATGCCTTTGCCCACCATAGAATCTCCTGTTGCAGGCAGGGAATGAGAGGAATCATTGTTTCCAGACTGTGTGAATGTTGACTCCATAAACTTTTTAGGTACCACTGAAGTTTCCTCATATGCAGTCTTGCATATGGAATTAGTAGGATGCAGGATGCCATGAAGCCCAGAGCCTGCAGAATTTGTCTTGCAGAAGACTGGGTTTTTGTTGCCATCAGTTTGAAGTAAGCAGTCAGTTGCCTTTGTTTGTCTGGCATGAGGTAAGCCATCTGGGCAGTTGTATTCAAGCTTGCACCCAGGAATGTTATCTTTTGAGAGGGTACCAGTTGTGATTTCTTTTTGTTTATTGTGTACCCTAGGCATGTTAGAAGCCTTTTCACAAATGCCAGGTGTCGTAGAAGAGTGTCCTTGTTCTCTGCTTGAATGAGACAGTCGTCCAAGTAAGGATATATTTGTATACTTCTTTGTCTGCAAAATGCAATTACTGGTGCCAGGCACTTTGTAAAGACCCTGGATGCAGTAGATAAGCCAAAGGGCAGTGCAGAGAATTGGTAATGTATTAAGCCAGCCTTGAATCTGAGGCATCTTCTGCACGAATGTCTTACTGGGACATGCAGGTATGCCTCTTTTAGGTCTAAAGTCACCAGCCAAGCATTCTTGCCCAGCATGGGCAGAAGCTTTTGCAAAGTGAGCATTTTGAATTTTGGAATGTCCAAGTATGTGTTCAAAATCGATAAATCCAGTATTGGCCGCCAGGCCTTGTCCTTTCTGGGTACCAAGAACAGTCTTGAGTAACAACCTTGTCCTTTTCCTGTTCTGGAACTGTTTGAATAGCCTCCATATCCATGAGGGACGTAACCTGTTTCTGTGCCTCTGCCCATTGATTTTTTTTTTTTTGGCAGATCTGGCCAACCATTTGTCATTGGCAGAGTGTGGAAATGGAATCTGTATCCCTGTGATACGATGTTGAGTACCCACTTGTCCTGGGTTATTAACTGCCAATTATGAGCATAAAGTGCTAATTTTCCCCCTATGGGTGTTGCCAAAAGATAAGTGCTTGGTGTAGGCAGAGGGAAGTCATTGGGATTGCTTTCTGTAGGTTTGCGCTTTATCTCCTCCAGATTTGGAGGTGGATGCGCCCCATTGCTTTGACCTGAATGAGTCTTGCGCCTGATATCTGGAACCCTTAAGGTGTCTGGATTTGCCCCTTTGAGCTCTGTCTGACACAGGAAAGGACCAATTTTTTGTAGGCCAGTGTCTACTGAATCTGGGTGGCTGCACTTGTAAGAAGTCTTTAACAGTTTGCATAGACTGAGCTTTGTCTTCCATTGTTTTTAAAACCTCTTCTGCCTTAATACCAGAGAATCATGCTGTAAAGGTGCATCTAGCAATTTAGCTTTAAAATGGTCAGGCAAATTTTGTTCCTTTAACCAGGCATGCCTCCTAATCACAGATCCAGTAACTGCGGCCCTGCAGGAGGCCTCTAAAGAATCAAAACCACATTGCAAAGTATGCTTGTTCAGCTGCATGTAATAATTCCTGCAATTCTTTATTTTCTGCATATTCTGAAATCAACATAATTTTCTGTTTCAGCAATCCCATAACATGTTGTTGGCACTTAAGCATATGAAAGTGACAGTTTAAGGCCCTGATTGCCAAGGTTGCAGATGTATAAACTTTTTTCCTCATCTGTCCAGTGCCCTTGAATCCCTGTCAGAGGGGGTAGGGTTTTTTTTGCTGTTGAGGCCTTAACTCCCTTTGGACCCTGTGAAATAGTTTCAGGATCAGCAGCAGGGTTTCTAAATAAAAATGTATGTGAGTCAGGGACCCTGTAATATCTGTCAGGCTTACTGGGAGCCGGAGGTAAGGAGTCAGGGGTCAAGCTTGACTCCAAAAACACATCACAATGTCTAAAACGGGGAATGGCTAAAGGCTTGTGCTGAGGGAGAAGAAGGAAATCCCTGAGCCTCTTTTTTGATTCTGAGAAGTCTTGACTCTCCCAGTGAAAATGCTCCCTTAAAGTATGCAAGGTTTCTCCAAATGAATAATCCTCAGGAGGAGATGCAGATGGAATAGACTCCTCAACATCAGAATTCTCATAGGGAGTTTTAGATAATTCCTGATCAGAAGAGGAATCAGAAGAAATAGAGACCTGATCGGAAGATTCATAATCAGTGTCTTGCCTAGGCCTCTTATCTGGAGGGGGATGGGTACCCCTGATCAAGGTAATAAGGTTTTCAGCCATTTTGATCATCTGTTTTTTAGGCATGGAGGCCTGTGCACATGGCTCATGCGTCTTTTTTTAGTTTTAGAAGTTGCTTTTGTCTTTGGTTTTACAGCTGTCGGTTTGATGTACAAATGTTGAGGTCTGAATACACCCTCAGAAGGTGTCTGCTCAGTGGTTCCAGACCCATCCGAGGGAGATACATCCGTTGGTCCAATACCTTGAGTATCTTGCGGTATGCTGGACTCCACATGGGTGACAGTAGAGGCCTGCGACTCGAAGGTAGTGGGTATCAGGGGTTGCGGAGGTGCCTCACTGAGTACCAGCGAACCCGCAACTGGCTTAGGAGAAGCTTCGTCATCAGTTTTGGATCTCGACTGCCTTTTCTTTGCATTTTTATGTACTCTGGTAGTTGGATTGCTATCCGACATTTCTGGGTAGTTAAATCTGTTTCCAAAATACTTTGATGCAAAAATATACCGACGCTTAATGGTGCGTTGGTTAAATCTAGCACAAAACTGACAGCCAGGCACATTGTGATCAGGGCCTAGGTAAGGAATACAGTATAAATGGAAATCCTTATGAAGTATTTGCTTCCCACAAGTAATACAATTATTAACTTTTTCTGACATCGGTAAAAAGCAAGAAAAAAAGTTTCCCCAACGGGGTACTTAGCTTTAGTGAAGACTTCGGTTCTGAAACTCAAACAAATACTTCAGTAGTCGGCCGATCAGCACTTGCGAAATGCTTCTGCTTCGGGCACCGCACGGCAAGAAAGACTAAAGAAAATGGCGTTGGCTGCATGTTTTATACCCCTGACGACCTGACGTCATGGAAGAGAAGACGGCAACTGACGCAGGACCCAAGACTTTGGAATTCAGGCCGACTGAGGGCAACCTGCCAGCAGATTACTCAAATGTAATGACTGCAACAGTGAAACATGAAGAACATCTACATCTAACTGCTTCCACCAACATCAAAATATAAGACAAAACATTTTAGCTTTACAAGACCTAAGTAGTAACCTATACAAAGTTTTAGCTACTCAATGAATAATCACTCACTGTCAAAGCCTTTAGAGTTGCTTAGTCCAATCCTACTGTGAACTACAAAGCAATGAAATGAAAGGCAGCAAACAGCATGAAATCACTAAAAAGCAACTCCAAAATGCAACCCTTGAACATAGGGGTTTCCACACAGCCCTCCCAACTAAAACACACCAACTCCATAAACTCACTAAAGTGGGGTAAGGTTTAAATCTCATACAAACTTTACAGGGCTTGCCAGATTTTCTTTATGGTGAATGTGGTCACCTAACAATGCCATTACCTAAGTAGCTGTAGAAATAGTTTCAAAAGAAATTACATGTGATGATGTTAGTAAATAATAAAGTTTCATATTCTGCCAACAGACTTGTTACATACCAGCCACTTCTGGGGGTTCCTGGTCTCTATCACACAGTCTACTACGTCTCTTGCGCTGCATCTATAAGCAAAATGGGTCCTATAACAGGGTGCCCGTCCTGACACCTGCCTTCAAGATCATGTACACAATTAGTCAGTCTCACTGATGCAGGACAGCAGGTTCAAGGACTTGCTTTGGTCAACCTCCTATCTATTGCACAAGTGACTCTATACAAAGTTCTGAGGGGCCCTGGATGCTCCTTTCTTCGCTTTATATAGGAGATGTTTGGTGTCCAATGTCCTTATTTATTTATTTATTTATTATTTGTTGGTTTTTGTTGATTGGGAAAGTCTCACTGGGCAAAGCCTATTTTCAATGGAGATCTGGGGAGAAAAGCTCCAGCAAATAACATAAGCAGTAATAACTGAATCAAACAGTTATTTATACAAGACAATTAAAATAAATTCAATAAGAAAGTACAGTTGTGTAAGAACTTAACCATAAAAGTAGATGTCTGGCTGAGCTACACCATGCTGGACTAGCAATCTCATTTTGAGGTCAAACAGTTTTTGAAAGGCATCCTACTCATCAGACTACCGAGGAGAGCCATTCTCCCTTCTTGGGATCTTTCCTATATCCTGGAAAAGCTTACACTACACCTCTTTTTGAGCCTGTTGCATCTTTTGTCTCTCAAAAAGCTGGTAACTTTGCCTTCTGCTAAAAGGATGTCAGAGCTGCCAGCATTAATGGCCCTTCCAACCCTTCTCATTTTCCATAAGAATAGGATAACTCTTTGAACTAACCCTTCCCTTTATGACCAAGATTGTTAATGACATCTCTTTGATCCAGATCAGCTTGATAATCTTTTTTTCCCTATTCCTCAGAAGAAAGGAGGGAGAATCTTGCATTCATCAGACGTATGTAGACAGCTCAGACTTTATGAAGATAAAACAAAAATCCATCAGAAAAATCTGACTAGCTTTTTAAATCTTGCCAGGGCAAGAACATGGGTTCTCCTATTTCTAAACAAACTAGCTCTGTTTTTTTAAGGCTATTTTATTTTATGATTCTTTCATGGTAAGCAACAAAAACCTCTAGTTAAAGCACATTCCACTACAGCTACTCCTTTTATTGAGCTTGGATTCTAGATCTATCCTTAAAGTAGCTACTTGGTCTTCTATTGACACTTTCACTAGCGTTACAAGACTGATGTATTCTCTAGGACTAGAGTGGGATTTGCAAGGTCCATCGGGCCATAACTCATTTCAGTCGTTTTCCTCCCTTTCTTCTTAGACAGCTTTGGGAATCTCCCATCTGTAACTAATACTGCAACAGTGATCCAAGAAAGGACATAGTACAGTTGTATAAGAACTTACCATGACAGTAGATGTCCAACTGATCACTGTTGCAGTATCTCTCCCTTCTTTCCACCTTTTTCCTTGTTAGGCCAAGATGGATTCTCATCTGTTCCTCCTCTCCTTTTGACTTGTACTTAGTTGCCTCTACTTCTGCTTCAATTCTTTGGTATGGGACAAGAAAGTTCTGAGTTAATTCACACTTGTGCATCCCTTTTGTATCTTTGCCTCTTTTGGGATGAGGGCATATGTCACATGTATGGTAAGAGAAAGTACAGTTGTGTACACTTACCGTAAATGTAGATGTTCGAGTGTATTCACTGTTGCAGTCATCACACTTGGGTTATCTGCCTGCAGATAGTCCTCAGTCAGCCCGAATACCAGAGTCTTGAGATTTCTGCATCAGATGCTGTTGCCTCTTCCATGACGTTAGGTCGTCAGGGGTATAAAACATGCAGCCGACACCATTACATCAGTTTTTCTTGCCCCAGATGTCAGGAGCCCCCAAAATAGGAAGCAATTACATGGTATAGAATACCTCCAGTAAAAAGTAAATGCCACTGCCCTAAGATATGGCCAAAAAAGAGGATAGGTAGAAAGAAGTATAGAAGAGTCAGGGGGTTGGAGAGAGGGTAACCAGGACTGCAACAGTGAATACACTCAAACATCTACATTTATGGTAAATGCACACAACTGTACTATGTTCTTCGTGTTTCACTGTTGCAGCCATCACACTTGGGTTGAGTCCCAAAGCTGAGGAAGGGTGGAGGCAGTCAAGAAGTATTAGGGCTGGCTAGCAGGCCTTGTAAGACTGCTGTGGCAAATCCAGATCTGGATTTAGAAAAGATAGGTAAGTGGTAATGCTTGGTGAAGGTGTGTACAGAACTCCATGTTGCAGCTTCCAGGATGTCCCTGGTAGGGACTCCCCTGAGAAATGCTGCAGAGGTTGAAGTAGGCCTAGTGGAATGAGTTCTGATCCCCTGTGGGGCAGGTTTTCCATGGTGTTTGCAGCAGAAATGGATGCAGTGTGCTATCCATTTGGAAATGGTTTGCATTGAAATGGCCTTGCCCTTTTCCCCTGTAGCAAAGCTGACTAGCAGCTGGTCAGATTTTCTGAAAGGTTTAGTCCTGTCAAGGTAGAACCTGAGCTGTCTGTGCACGTCCAAGGAGTGCTGGATCCTTTCCCCTTTATTCTGAGGATTAGGAAAAAGGTTAGTAAATGGATAGATTGGTTTAAGCCACATTGGATACCACAATAGGCATAAATGATGGGTTAGTCCTGAGGGAAACCCCTGTCCACATGGAAGATAATGAAGAGTTCCACAACCATAAGGGTCTGTAACTCAGACACTCTTCTTGCAGAAGTGATGGCTAGAAGTAAGGCTGTTTTCCAAGAGAGGAATTTTAACTCTGCTGTAGCAATGGGCTCAAAAGGGGGAAGCGTGAGCTTCTCTAGTACAAAGTTAATGTCCCAGGCAGGAGTGGGAGCTCTCCTTGGGGGTCTTAAATTGTTAGCTCCTCTCAGGAACTGTTTGATCAGAAGGTGAGGGAAGACGGGTGGCTCAGTATTGTAATGAGATGAGATGGCAGAGGCATAAATATTAATCGATGAGAAGGATAGGCCTTTGTGGAGCAGCTTTGCTAAATAATCTAGGATTTGATGTAAGGTGGGCACAGCTGTGTCCTTCCCTTAAGACTGGCTCCAAGAACAGTATTTTTTCCACTTTTTGCAATAGGATTTCCTAGTACTAGGCCTCCTGGCCTCAAGGATGACATCCAGCACCTGTTTGCTGAGGGTTGCTGGTGATGTATTCAGGGAATAAGCCAGGCTGCCAGATTCAGGGTTTGGAGCTGAGGATGCAAAATCTGTCCCTCCTGCTGGGACAGCAGGGAGGGGGTCTGATGTAGGTGCCAGGGTGGTACTGCTGTCTGACTGCGTAGGAGTGGGTACCAGTGCTGGCGTGGCCAGTCTGGTGCAATAAGGATTGTCCTTGGCCTGTCCTGTTTGATCTTGAGTAGTACTTTTGAGAGGAGGGGCAGAGGGGGAAAGGCATAGATTGAGAGGTTTTCTCATGTAAAGGATAGGAAATCCACTTTCCATGCTTGGCTGTGGTGAGTTCTGCTGCAAATTTTGCTCAATTGATGGTTTTGGGGGGTCCTCTGGTGTCCCCCACCTGTGGATTAGAAATCTGAATGAGTTGGGTTCCAGTTTCCACTCATGTGGGTCCATTAGATTTCTGCTTAAGTCGTCTGCCAGTGAAATTTGTTTGCCTGGCAGGAATTGAGCTTGCAGGTGCACTTGATTGCTCAAGGCTGTGTTCCACAGAGCCATTTTCTAACCTGCAGAGTGGGTAGGAATGAGTCCCCCTCCCTGCTTATGTACCACATAACTGTGGTGTTGTCTGTCTTTATCAAGAGTTGTCCTGGAAGGATAAGGTATTTGAAGGCTGTCAGTGCATTCTGTACAACTAACATTTCTTTTTGATTGATATGCAGGTGAATTTGTCCTTGGCTCCATTTGCCTTGAATGCATTTGCTCACCATGCGAGTCCCCCATGCATAATCTGATGTGTCTGTTGTCAGGGTTTGGGCGGCGGGGGGTTGAGTGAAAGGGAGTCCCTTGCTGTGGTTGCAAGCCTCTGCCCACCAAAGGAACTCTGTCCTTAGGCAAGGAATGATAGGAATCATTGTTTCCAGGTCCTGAGAATGTTGACACCGGAGACTTTTTAAGTATCACTGAAATTTCCTCAAATGCAGTCTTGCATATGGAAATCGGAGAATGCATGAGGCCATGAACCCTAGGGCTTGCAGTATTTTTCTTGCAGATAGATGGGTTTGGGTGGCTAGTAGTTTGATGCAATTTGTCAAATAAACCTGCTTTTTTGGAGTGAGGAATGCCATCTGGGAAGTTGTGTTCAAGCTTGTTCCCAGGAATACAATCTTTTGGCTGGGTACCAGCTGTGATTTCTTTTCGTTGATGGTATACCCCAGAGAAATTAGGAGTCTCTTTACAAATGTCGGGTGCTGAAGTAGCAATTCCGGACTGTCCACCTGAAATCAGGCAATCGTCCAAGTATGGGTAAATCTGAATATTTCTCTGCCTGCAGTATGTAATGGCTGGAGCCAGGCACTTTGTGAATACCCTGGGTGCAGTAGATAAGCCAAAGGGAAGTGCAGAGAACTGATAGTGCATGGAGCCTGCCCTGAAACATAGACATTTCCTGCAAGATTCTCTTATGGGGATGTGCAGATAAGCTTCTTAAATCTAGGGTGACCAGCCAGGAGTCCTTGGCTAGCATAGGAAGCAGTTGCTGGAGTGTAAGCATTTTGAATTTTGGTACCACCAGCAAGGTGTTGAGAATTGGCAGATCCAGGACAGGGCACCAGGAGCTCTCTTTTCTGGGCACCAGGAACAGTCTGGAGTAGAAACCCTGTCTCCTTTGCTCTTAGGGAACAGGATGAATAGCCCTGATACTGCGAAAAGAAAGTACTTGCTTTTGGGCCTCTGCCCACTGGTTTGGAGGAAGCTCTGGCAATCCACTTGGGGTTGGCAGTGAGTGGAAGTAGAATCTGTATCCCTGGGATACAATGTTCAAGACCTATTGGTCTTGGGTAACACACTCCCAGTTTTCTGCATGCACGGCGAGTTTTCCTCCTAGGGGTGCAAGTACTTGGGCATGGCTGGGAAGGAGAAAGGACAAGTCATTGTGAACTTTTTCCAAAAGGGGGTGGCTTACCACACCCTGTTTTTGATGTGGGAGCACTCCATTGTTTAGATCTGTGCATACCCTGAGATTGGAGTCTTTGTGGTCTGTTGCCCCTGGGTTTGGACTATGAAGGTCTGGGAGGAACTAGAAAGGACCAGTTTTTTGAAGACCAATACCTACTAAATCTAGGTGGCTGTACCTGTAAGAAATCTTTAACAGTTTGCATAGATTTAGCTTTTTCCTCCATCTTTTTAAGAACTTCTTCTGCTTTTGTGCCAAACAAACATTCTTGGTTCAATGGAGCATCTAGTAATTTTGCTTTGACATGGTCTGGCAAGATTTGTTCCTTCAGCCAAGCATGCCTTTTCAGAACAGACCCAGTGACAGCAGTCCTGCAAGATGCTTCTAAGGCATCAAAACCACACTGCAAAGTATGTTTACCAATTTGGCTTGCGGAATGCATTAACTCTTGTAAATCTTTATTTTCTGCACAATCAGGAATCAACAACATTTTTTGTTTAATTAGTTCCATAATATGCTGCTGGTACTTCAACATGTGAAACTGGCAATTTAAAGCCCTGATGGCAAGAGTTGCAGAGGTATATATCATCTTACCCAATCTGTCTAAAGCCCTAGAATCCCTGTCCAAAGGGGTAGGGTTTTTTGGCTGTAGTAGCCTTAATACCTTTAGGTCCCTGGGAAATGGTCTCTGGATCTGCAGTGGGATTTTTAAAGAGATATTTGTGAGAGTCAGGTACTCTTGTAGTACCTGTCAGGCTTTCTAGGAGCTAGTGGTAAAGTATCAGGGGTAAGACTGGATTCCACGAAGACATCATCTACAATATCCAGGACTGGGGGTATAGCTAGAGGCCTGTGCTGAGGCAAGTCTAAAAATTCCCTGCGTCTTTTTGGACTGTGGGTAGTCCTGGCATTCCCAGCGGAAATGTTCTCTTAGGGTATGCAAGGTTTCACCGAAGGAAAAGTCCTCAGGGGGGCAGAGGAAATGGAATCCTCTACATCTGAATCCTCATAGGTAGATAAGGGGTCAGAGTCATCTGACTCATGGTCTGTAGAATCAGAAGGAAAATCAATTCTTTGTCTTTTAGAGGGGGAAGGCTGGCTTCCCCTGATTAAAGTAATATGGTCTTCAGCCATTCTAAGCATTTGTTTATGTGGCATGGGAGTTTGAGAATGCACTTTGGTCATCGGTTTCCTAGGCGTAGTGCGAACTCTGGGCCTGAGAAATTTGGTAGTTTTAGTCAGAAACGAAGTAGTCAGTTTAATACGAACATCCGAAGGTCTGAATACACCCTCAGAAGCCGGTGCCTGCACAGCGGCTCCGGACTCATCCAAGGTAGAGACATCTGCAGGTTCCATAGTCAAAGAAGCATCTCGCCACATACCGGACTCCGAATGGGTCTCAGTAGAGGCCTGCGAATCTGTAGAAGCGGGTATCAGGGGCTGCGAAAGCGCCTCACTGAGTACCGGCGGACTGGCAACTAGCTTAACGGATGTGTCGTCGGCAGTTTTGGACCTATGTGGTCTGTCTCTGTCTTTATCCTTACATTTTTCCGGAAGATCGGTAGTCAGATGGAGTATTGAAGCCATTTTCGGAATACGGAGAACGACAGAGAAAGAATTTATTGACAAAGATAGCCCAACGACGAATAGTTCAGGCATTGAACAAGGCACAAAACTGACAGCAAGGAACGTTGTGGTCTGGGCCTAAACAGGTGACGCAGTAAGAATGAAAATCTCTTTGAGGTATTTGCTTTCCACAGGCAAGACAACGTTTTCTGACATCGGTTAGAGCAAGAAAAAAGGATCCCCAACGGGGTACTTAGCTTTAGAAGACTTCAGGCTTGAAACACGAAAAACAAAAATTTCAGGTAGCGGCCGACTGGCACTTGCGAACTGCTTCTGCTTCGGGCTCCCGTGCAGCAAGAAAAGCTAATGTAATGGCGCCGGCTACATGTTTTATACCCCTGACCACCTGACGTCATGGAAGAGGTGACAGCATCCAACGCAGAAATCCCAAGACTCTGGTATTCGGGACAACTGAGGGCTACCGGCAGGCAGATAACCCAAGTGTGATGACTGCAACAGTGAAACACGAAGAATATCAGGGCACCCAGGCTTTGGTATGCTGGACAGACCAACATCTAGCCTTATCAAGATATCCCACCTGTTATTAATACTGCAACAATCACACTATTGGGAATACCCAGCTTATAAGGTTCTTGATTCATTTTGTGGCACCATAAGGAAAATCTTTTCCATTTAGAAGCATAACATTTCTTTTTAGTTGGTTTTCTAGCCTCCTGTAAAACTTTAAACACATCCTTAGAAAGTGCCCAAATGAGATTACAATTCTGTCACCCAAACAGTCAGACTCATGGGTCTGTAGGTTGGGGTGAATTAGATAGCCTTTGTTTTATGTTAGCAAGTCCATCTTGTGAGGTAACTTGTGATGATTGCCCCTGATCAAATGGTGGTGAAGGGGGAACTGATGCTGGCTGGCTGGGTGAAAAGGGAGTCACCAACAAGATTCTGTCTTTTACTTCTTGATTTTGAGAAGGATTTTGGAGATCAAAGGAAGTGAGGAAATGCATAGAGGAATCTCCCCCTCCAAGAAAAAGATACGTCATCCATGCTCCAAGTCTAAGGGCATTGCACCCTTGAACAGAACAGCCTGAGCTATCTGTTGGGTGTGGAGGTAAAAAAAAAATCTATCTCGGGGTACCCCATTGATGGACAATATCCAGAAAGACATCTATGTTTAGCATCCAATTGTGAGGGTCTGCTCATGATCTGCTCAGAAAATCTGCCACAGTGTTCCTTTCTAATGGAATGTGCATAGCTTGAAGAAGAATTTTTGTGCTGAACCACTGTGTCCCATGCAATCAATGCTAGTCTGCAGAGGCAGTAAGATTTGATGCCTCCTTGCTCGTTTATGTACCACATCCACATAACTGTGGTGTCATCTATGTAAATCCAAAGAGGACTTGGATTCCAGAGATTGAAAGACTACAATATGTGCCTTCACTTCCTTTATGTTTATGCGGTCCTTCCCTTCTTTTGGTGACCAAACCTCTTGGACTCTGACGTTCTTGCAACAAGATCCTCATGCCAGATCTGAAGCATCCATGAACAGTTCTTGACAAGGAGAAGGAACCAGAAGGGGCATTTCTAGGTTAAGTGAAATTTGGTTAAGCCAACAGAGAAATTCCTTCTTGATGAAAGGCAAAACAGGAATTAAGAAAGTTAATGGGTAAATGTGGAGTCCAAATGGACTTGAGGTGCCACAGAACCTACCTCATGTAGCTATCATGGGTATCGTTGATGCCATTTGTCTTATGGCTCTCAAAATCTCTGTTGCTGAGGTCACATTCAAGGAGGTTTTGATAGTAATTAGAGAGAAAGAGAATCTTGTCTGTGGAAAGAAAAGCTATCATTGACAGAGTACTGAATCTGCATCCAAGGAAAATACAATGCTGGGATGGCCAAGACTTCCTTAAGTTAACAGCAAACTTGTTCAGAAGATTCAAAAAATCCAAATCTGTTAGTAGAATCTGATGGGAAGGAGCCTGAATGAGGATGCCATCCATTTAAGGGTAGATTTGAATTCTTTGAAGTTTGCAGAGAGTAAGAACAGGAACTAGGAACTTTCAGTTGAAACACTAAAGAGTAAAACAGAAAACTGAAAGTAATATGAAGAGACAAAACCTGAAGAATTTCCAGCATGCTGGATGAAAAGTAATACAAAGATACACATCCTTTAAATCTAAACGTCACCCAAAACAGCTTGGGGAAATTATCACTGGAAGGTTTGCAGAGTCAACATCTTGAAACCTGGAATTTTAAGAAAAAATAAAGGTACAAAATAGGTCTCCAGTTGCCCTCCTTTCTGGGAACCAGAAACATTTTTGAGTAAAATCGTTTTATTCCAAATAAGGATGCACAAATTCTATTGTCACCTGAGTGAACAGATCTCAAGAAAGATGAAGATTAAGGTGAATCTGACTTGCAAAAGGCTGGGGAATCCCTGAGAAATGAGGAGGAACAAGCCAAAATATTCTGTAACCCTTGTAGATGATGGACAGAATACATTTGTCTTATGTTATGGACTGCCAGGTGGGTGAAGACAGAGAACTTTTTTAAACACCTTTACAGAATTTACACTTAAGACGTAGGCAAACATACAGTTATATAAAAGAAAACAAACCATGTTAACATGTTCACACTTACAACATCATATACCACATATATTCTTTTATACAATTATCATCAATCCAACATTATATAAATTGTTCAATTCCTGCCTTCCCTTAAACCTCACTCCTCCTACAAAACATTATGCTACATGTGTTGTTTCCCACAATTTCTATTTTACTGTGCAATTTGCTCCTACCTTTTTCTAAAGATCCCACTTCCAGTTATTTGATCTCTGTTGCAATATTCATCACTTCAAATACAATTGGTTTAGAATTTGATTTTCATTTTCTAGTAATTGCTTTTCGGCAGCCACCGGAAATAAACTTAACAAGGCCTTACTATGTCTGGACAATTCAGACCCTGTATCCCAGCTCAAAAAATAATTTCCTTAGTTCCACTTTAATTTTTGCCTCTGATCCCTCATCTGTCTTCCTAATTAACCTTATTACTGTATCATGGAATGCAAATGCTTCTATTGCCCTGCTCATAAAACTCTAGATGTCTCTGATGAATACCTTCCCTGCATCAAGACTCACAACCAACAGCAGTATTTTCTTACATTCTGCTTCCCTCTGGATCATCACTGCTCTATTAATGTTGTCAAAGGTTTGCCCTCTCTTCACTAAACTGTATTGATCCATATCACTCCTGGCAACACCTTTGCCATTCTTTTAGCTATTACAGACAAACACATTATAATCCTGATTTAAAACTGAAATGGGCTTCTATGAAGCTGGGTCTGACAGGTCTTGACCATATTTAGGTATTACAGCCACCACAGCTTTCTTCCAAGATGTTGGTGCTTTCCCTCCTTTTAAAATACTTTTCAATAATCCTTCTAGATCTGTATAATTTTCTTCCCTCCTAGCTTCCAAACTTCCACAGGAAAACCACCTACTCCTGGAGACTTTCCTGCAAATTGATTATATGTCACCATTTTTATCTCATCTCCTCCTATCTTAACTTAGTTAAATCTTCCATAAATATTTCCAGTTGTGCTTTTTTTTAATTTCCACATTCTTCTGCTTTATAACAATTTTCAAAAAAATTCTCAAATATCTCAAATACCTCTACAGAATCTCTGGATATTTTTCTTGTTGTAGGCTCCCCAAGCTTGGCAAAGGTCCTTTCTACTTTCTGTTGCCCAAGCCGTTGCGCTAAACAGTTTTGTACTATGGAGTTATTACCAAAAAGCAGTTGTTTACAGCAGTCTTTCTAAACTCATGCATATTATCCAGATACTCCCTTATTTTCTCTTTAGCACTCTGCATTTGCACCTCTTCTTGTTCTGTTGGATTCCCCTTATTCTGCAATACTTTAACCTTTCTCAGTCCCTCTAAATAATTTGTGTTACCTCTTAACCATTGCTCTTTTTCTTTTATTTCTACCCTGTTTTAGACACCACTTATTTTACCCCATTGACTAACTATAACTTCTGAAGAAATTTCCAACTTCCCTAATAACTCTTGAATAATTCCATCTACCCAATCTTAAATTCCTCTCTGTTTAACAGGTAGGTATGGAAGCGCCAGTGTCTCATTAGCAACAAAATTCAACTGCAAAGTGCCAAATAAAACTAGTAACAATGTCCAAAGGCAAGGCACCACAAATCAGGGCAAATTGATGACTCAATGTTAAAAAACACACTATTATGTACACCAAGGCAAAACACATTAACGCTCAACTTAGTCACCGCATTTTCTTCCTGGATTGACAGACTTAATCAGATAAATATTTCCACATAAACTATTTTATTTAAAACATGCATGCAAAAATGTAAAAAAACTTAATGAGGCTACATTTTTATACATTATTTATACACACTCCATTTTAATACCAATACATTTTAATTGGGGTTTTATAGTTGGGAATACATACATTTCTTTTTGGTATGTTTTAGAATTCATTTTGATGTTCTCCAGTAGATGGCGCTATTGACCATGAAATAAACCTTACTTATCCCTTAAGATCATATTTTTTATGCATACAGATTTTTGATACATTTCTTCGTTTAATGGGACATTTATAATTATGGAGATCGTTAATGTGACTTTTAAAACAAAGTTATTATTGTTTTTATAATTTTTTATGATCATGTTTAAGTATAGGATTTTGTACACTATCATGGTTTTATCCTAATGAGGGTGAATTTTGAGGCAAACTGATAGACTGATTGTTCTTTCCTATTGGTTTATATATTAAGCATGCATGTTTTAAATAGAATAGTTTATGCTGAAATATTAATCTGATGAAGTCTGTCGATGCAGGACGAAAAAGTGGTGAGTAAGTTGAGCGTTAATGTGTTTTGCCTTGGTGCACGTAATAAAGTGTGTTTTTTTACATCGAGTCGCCAGTTTCCCTGATTTGTGGTACCTTGTCTTTGGACAGTGTCTCATTTGTACTTCATTAACCTGCATTTTATCTTAGTTGTTATTGGAACATGATCTGAAATAGTTACTGGATGTGTGCCGAAGTTTGCAATAAACTGCACACTTGATGTATAACTTCTATCTAGTCTAGCCCAGTTATTGTACTTTGGGGAATAATATGTAAATTCTCTCTGCTTGTATACAAGCCTAGCGTTTGCATGAGTCTTCGGTGACAATGCCAGAGGATAAGGAATTTTGATCAAGTCTGAAGCCATCCTTGGCAAGAAAAACAATTTTAGACATTATTTTGCACTTTTATTGCTTGCTTTCACTGCATTAGTGAAGATTACTGTGCTATTTATTTTTTTCCTGCACTCACTTACAGTTTTAAGTTGCATGCTTCCACTGCTGTAAGGACTGCTGTTCTGCAACTGCTATGCTCTAAATACATTGCATCTGTTGTTGTCTATCTAATTTGTAGTTCTCTATCACATGGGCTTCAAACCAGTCAATTTTACATTAAGAGGGTTAAAAGTCTGCACTCTTACGACAGGAGAGGGCTGATATCACCTATCTAAGCTGGGAATCACTGCTGGAAAGTTTACTGTGTGCTAATTTGACTGGCCTGAGGGCAAAACTAGTTTAAAAGTTATTTTTCAGCTATTTTTCCTTTACAAGAACTATCTCTGAAATTTACACCAGTCCCACACTGTTCAAGGAGCAGGGTAGCATCACTGCATTTAGTAAGCTGGGGATTACATTATTTCAGCATCTAAATCTACAAATACCCTCTCAGAAATTTCCACAGTCTCTCACTGCTCAAGGAGCAACTGGTTTGAGTGCTAAGTAGCATCACCACATCAGTTAACTGTAGAATACACTACTTAAAGCAGCCAAACCTCCTCCAGTTGAAAACACCCACCATTCTATTCTCTTGTAAAACACATATTACAGGAATGGTAACTATGGACAGGCACTTTCTTGCTATCTCTGCAGCCAGCTTGGTGGACATGGCAGTTGCTACAGTACATCAGGATGCCCTTGTGTTTACTGACAACCACTTAATTATGGAACAGATGAATGCATTATGTGGGAAATGTAGCTACACAATGTCACTGAAGGCGAGACTTTCACGTACCAACACAAAACACGTCAAACTGGTTATACAAAATGATTATAATAAATGCCATAAAGCATTTTTCATTTATGTTCACAATCTTAAGGGCAGCACTCAATAGCCCTGAAAATGCCCCACCCTATCAGTGGGCGTGGGTAGCACAAACGACCTCCCGTTGGAAAGGTTGCGTTGAAGCCACCAGTTTAGATCTGTTTTGCAAGTCTTTGTTATAAGAATCTCGTGTGTTAGAGGTAGTTGTTGAACGACCATTGTGCAAACAGTAGCCATTGTAGGACTCTCATGTGCAGCCTTCCCAGAGGAATTGCAATAAGGGAGGCTGACATGAGGCCCAATACCTTCAGTACTAGTTTTGCAGGAGATTTCCTTGAGAGTAGAAGACGTATGTGAGTCTGAAGTGATAATATCCTTTCTGGGAAGCCTCAGAATCAACTGATGTGTGTTTAACTCTGCTCCTATGAACAAGATATTTTGAGATGGCTGAAGTAAGGATTTTCCGAAGTTTACGGAAATCCCTAGGTGAACACACAGTTGAAGAACAAAGTCTCTGGCCTGCAGTAGTTGGCCGGGTGGTGGCCGAAAGGAGCCAGTCGTCCAGATCACGGAAACACCTGGAATCCCTGGCGTCTCAAGTGAGGCGCTACCACTGCCATGCATTTGGTGAAGACCCTGGGGCTGAGGTCAGACCAAAGGGCAGGGCCCGAGAGTGAAAGTGACTGGCTCCCAGCCGAAGCGCAAATGATCTCTGGATGCCCTGGCCATTTTGATGTGGTAGTATGCATCCTCTAGATCTATTGAGCACATCCACTCGTCATTCTGTAAGAATGGAAGGATCGATTGAAGCGTGACCATTCGGAACTTTTCTTTCTTGTAGTATTGAGGTAGCTTAGGTCTAGAATGGGCCTCCAGTCCCCTGTTTTCTTTGGAACTAAAAGAACCTTGAGTAAGTCCGAATCCTTGCTGGTCCGCTGGGACTGGCTGGATGACTCTTTTTCTAGCAGCTTTGAAATTTCTAAAGCTGCTGGCTCTCAGATAGGCGGTACATCTGGGAGTCTTTTCTTTGGGATGGGATGAGATAGGAAGGGTATGTTGTAACCTCTGGTAACCACGCTTTTTACCCACTTGTCTGTAGTTATATTTTGCCAGGCCTGAGGGTATAAAGCTAAGCGACCCTCGACTGCCTCCAGAGCAGGACAGTCGGGCCTCCTCTCAGGAGTGCTGGAAAGGTTTACCAGGGAGTGTTTCCCTGTCACCTTGATGTTGCGGACCCCCTCTGCCGCCTGGGCGTCTTCCACCTCTGCCCCTCCTCTGCCTCTAGAGGGCATCACCCTGTGTGCCTGAGAAAGACCCTTGGGGTTTGAAACCACATTTTCCACCGCGTTGCCCTTTGGGGTACGGTCTGGTTGGGGTGGAAAAACAGGACTCCGACAGCAGACAGAGTCTTTCCCTCTTGTTCACACCGGGTAAGGGTCTCCTTTACTTTGGGGCCAAAGAGTGGCACCGTCAAATGGGGCGTTGTAAAGGAAGACTTGAAGGCTTCCATAAAGGAGCATAAGCGCATCCAGGATTGTCTGAAGAGCAATCGCTGAAGCTGCTGCCCTACTCGAACCTTCGCTGCGTGAAATCAGCCTCATGGACGAAGTTAACAATCGATGTTAGGGTATTAAGTTGCGCTGTCACTTTCTCTGAAACAGCTGCATCTGTAGTACCCTGGAGGGTATCTCCCAACTCTTTGACTAGATCCCTCTGTAGGCGTGTAAAGTGGGTCAAATAGTTCAGGGACCGCATGGAAAAAGCAGCTGAACTAAAAATGCGCTTCCGTATCTATCCATCGTCCTAGAGTCTTTATTAGGAGGATGGATAGATGAGCGAAAAGACTCCGACATCTCCTTTTCGTGGCTGCTGCCACCACCATAGCGTCTACTGGAACTCCTTTTTGTAAGGTAGGTCTTTTCCTGAGGTGCTGGGATGTACTTGTTAGGTTTTCTTGGAACAGGTTCCACTGTGTCAGGAGTCTCCCACGCCCTTTGAGCAATTAGTTCCATTAGTTTGTCGAAGGGCGGAGTGACCCAGGAGGAGGAGGGCGGAGCACCAAATGCCTCCGGCGGAACTGACTAATCCCCAGAAGAGGGAAGGGACTGCCAGTCACCTCTCTGCTTCAGGATCTCCAAAATGTCTGAAAAAGAGACATCTTCTGAAGGTGACTTAGGGGACCCCTCTGACTCATCTAAGTCAGTGTCAGATGTCAAGGATTCCTGTGGAGAATCCAAGTGTCTCCTCTTACACAATCTCTTCCTAGGGACTTCCTCGTCGGGAGCATCCGAAGAAGCCTCGGAGGAAGAGGGGGCACCCTCCAGGGGTGGCTGAGACACTGGTGCCCGACGCTTGGATGTGGCCGTGGGTGCAGATGAAGACAAAGGCCCTTTATGGGGAGGAGAAACTGCTTCCACTGATGTGGTTGTCTGGGTAGACAACACCTTCCTCATCAGGTCGAACGCTCCGGGTCCCGCATCGAAGAGTCCCCGGTTCAAGAAATGGGAAGAATCCCGACGGGCACGAAGGCATCGACCCGAGGGCGGGCCGAATCGATCCGTGCCGAGGCCCGAGGGGAGAGTCGGAACCGACCGTCGGTTCGACTCTCGCCCCGGAACCAAGAACAGACCGTCGGCTCCGAGACTCCGGTACGGGTCCCGGAGTCGAGGTGAGGAACAGACCGAGAAAGGACGGTTCTGGACCCAGGGCTCCACAATCAGTAGATCAGCCTCTTCCGGCTCCAAAGACTGAATCGGTCTCGGAGGAGGAATGGATGGAGATACAGGAAGGCCTTCAAGTTTCGACACCAACTGGGTGGAAACCGATAAGTTTAGAGAGGGCGAATGCTCCAACAACTTCTGCACCACGCGATCCACATCGACATCCGAAAGTTTGGAGGAAGAACGGGTCGAAGGAACGAAGCGGAGCCGACCTCAATATGGCGAAGGAGGAGCTCCATCACCGGTTCCAAGACTCGAGGCTCAGGAACCGATACCAGTTGAACACTCGGCCCCGTAGTCTGTGGAACCGGTGATCTAACCTTTGAAGAAGAGCTCGGAGCCGATGACTTAGGCTCCGACATCTTCGACTCCTTAGAGGACTTCGATGCCTGGTCAGAAGCATCCAGAGCCTCTTGGAAAGCGGTTTCAATAGACCTCTGTCCATTAGTTTCCTGCGCCTATCTGTCATGACCCTCCCACTAAAAGAGTGACAGATGGAGCAATCCTCTTGTAAGTGGAGAGGGCCAAGGCAGTAGACACAGGAACTATGGTTGTCAGTGACCGACATTTTCTGGCCACACTGACAACGCTTGAAACCAGACTTTACCTTCTCAGACATTGTAGAATAAAAAGACAACTCCAGTAAAAAACAGTCAAATCCGAAAATAGTTAGTCACAATCGATGTAATTGTCAAATCCGGTAAAAATTTGTCTCAACTATGGAAAGAGTGTAGGCCCCGATAACAAAAATACCGATAAATAAAGTTAACGGTACCAAAAAATTAACGGAACCACAACACAATCACACTTGTTAACACTGAAAATATCAACTAGACTAGTATCCTAATAAAATACAACAATAAAAGTTATATCTTAGCTTAGAAACTCTCGAGCTAGCTCCCAACGATGCGTATGCAGCAGCGGCAAACTAGATCTGAGGTAAAGGCAGAGGGGGATTGTGGGTATTAGATTGTCTCGAGCTTCTTCTCGATGCAGAGCTTGCAAGAGGCCGGCACGGAGCCGAGGATCGGCTCCGAACCCATGTGTAAGAACAAACGGCGAGATTGAACACTATCACATTAAACTTAACAAGGCCTTACTATGTCTGGACAATTCAGACCCTGTATCCCAGCTCAAAAAATAATTTCCTTAGTTCCACTTTAATTTTTGCCTCTGATCCCTCATCTGTCTTCCTAATTAACCTTATTACTGTATCATGGAATGCAAATGTTTCTATTGCCCTGCTCATAAAACTCTAGATGTCTCTGATGAATACCTTCCCTGCATCAAGACTCACAACCAACAGCAGTATTTTCTTACATTCTGCTTCCCTCTGGATCATCACTGCTCTATTAATGTTGTCAAAGGTTTGCCCTCTCTTCACTAAACCGTATTGATCCATATCACTCCTGGCAACACCTTTGCCATTCTTTTAGCTATTACAGACAAACACATTATAATCCTGATTTAAAACTGAAGTGGGCTTCTATGAAGCTGGGTTTGACAGGTCTTGACCATATTTAGGTATTACAGCCACCACAGCTTTCTTCCAAGATGTTGGTGCTTTCCCTCCTTTTAAAATACTTTTCAATAATCCTTCTAGATCTGTATAATTTTCTTCCCTCCTAGCTTCCAAATTTCCACAGGAAAACCACCTACTCCTGGAGACTTTCCTGCAAATTGATTATATGTCACCATTTTAATCTCATCTCCTCCTATCTTAACTTAGTTAAATCTTCCATAAATATTTCCAGTTGTGCTTTTTCTTAATTTCCACATTCTTCTGCTTTATAACAATTTTCAAAAAAATTCTCATCTCAAATACCTCTACAGAATCTCTGGTTATTTTTCTTGTTGTAGGCTCCCCAAGCTTGGCAAAGGTCCTTTCTACTTTCTGTTGCCCAAGCCGTTGCGCTAAACAGTTTTGTACTATGGAGTTATTTACCAAAAAGCAGTTGTTTACAGCAGTCTTTCTAAACTCATGCATATTATCCAGATACTCCCTTATTTTCTCTTTAGCACTCTGCATTTGCACCTCTTCTTGTTCTGTTGGATTCCCCTTATTCTGCAATACTTTAACCTTTCTCAGTCCCTCTAAATAATTTGTGTTACCTCTTAACCATAGCTCTTTTTCTTTTATTTCTACCCTGTTTTAAACACCACTTATTTTACCCCATTGACTAGCTATAACTTCTGAAGAAATTTCCACCTTCCCTAATAACTCTTGAATAATTCCATCTACCCAATCTTAAATTCCTCTCTGTTTAACAGGTAGGTATGGAAGCGCCAGTGTCTCATTAGCAACAAAATTCAACTGCAAAGTGCCAAATAAAACTAGTAACAATGTCCAAAGGCAAGGCACCACAAATCAGGGCAAATTGATGACTCAATGTTAAAAAACACACTATTATGTACACCAAGGCAAAACACATTAACGCTCAACTTAGTCACCGCATTTTCTTCCTGGATTGACGGACTTCATCAGATAAATATTTCCACATAAACTATTTTATTTAAAACATGCATGCAAAAATGTAAAAAAACGTAATGAGGCTACATTTTTATACATTATTTATACACACTCCATTTTAATACCAATACATTTTAATTGGGGTTTTATAGCTGGGAATACATACATTTCTTTTTGGTATGTTTTAGAATTCATTTTGATGTTCTCCAGTAGATGGAGCTATTGACCATGAAATAAACCTTACTTATCCCTGAAGATCATATTTTTTATGCATACTGATTTTTGATACATTTCTTCGTTTAATGGGACATTTATAATTATGGAGATCGTTAATGTGACTTTTAAAACAAAGTTATTATTGTTTTTATAATTTTGTATGATCATGTTTAAGTATAGGATTTTGTACACTATCATGGTTTTATCCTAATGAGGGTGAATTTTGAGGCAAACTAAGACTGATTGTTCTTTCCTATTGGTTTATATATTAAGCATGCATGTTTTAAATAGAATAGTTTATGCTGAAATATTAATCTGATGAAGTCTGTCGATGCAGGACGAAAAAGTGGTGAGTAAGTTGAGCGTTAATGTGTTTTGCCTTGGTGCACGTAATAAAGTGTGTTTTTTTACATCGAGTCGCCAGTTTGCCCTGATTTGTGGTACCTTGTCTTTGGACAGTGTCTCATTTGTACTTCATTAACCTGCATTTTATCTTAGTTGTTATTGGAACATGATCTGAAATAGTTAATGGATGTGTGCCGAAGTTTGCAATAAACTGCACACGATGTATAACTTCTATCTAGTCTAGCCCAGTTATTGTACTTTGGGGAATAATATGTAAATTCTCTCTGCTTGTATACAAGCCTAGCGTTTGCATGAGTCTTCGGTGACAATGCCAGAGGATAAGGAATTTTGATCAAGTCTGAAGCCATCCTTGGCAAGAAAAACAATTTTAGACATTATTTTGCACTTTTATTGCTTGCTTTCACTGCATTAGTGAAGATTACTGTGCTATTTATTTTTTCCTGCACTCACTTACAGTTTTAAGTTGCATGTTTCCACTGCTGTAAGGACTGCTGTTCTGCAACTGTTATGCTCTAAATACATTGCATCTGTTGTTGTCTATCTAATTTGTAGTTCTCTATCACATGGGCTTCAAACCAGTCAATTTTACATTAAGAGGGTTAAAAGTCTGCACTCTTATGACAGAAGAGGGCTGATATCACCTATCTAAGCTGGGAATCACTGCTGGAAAGTTTACTGTGTGCTAATTTGACTGGCCTGAGGGCAAAACTAGTTTAAAAGTTATTTTTCAGCTATTTTTCCTTTACAAGAACTATCTCTGAAATTTACACCAGTCCCACACTGTTCAAGGAGCAGGGTAGCATCACTGCATTTAGTAAGCTGGGGATTACATTATTTCAGCATCTAAATCTACAAATACCCTCTCAGAAATTTCCACAGTCTCTCACTGCTCAAGGAGCAACTGGTTTGAGTGCTAAGTAGCATCACCACATCAGTTAACTGTAGAATACACTACTTAAAGCAGCCAAACCTCCTCCAGTTGAAAACACCCACCATTCTATTCTCTTGTAAAACACATATTACAGGAATGGTAACTATGGACAGGCACTTTCTTGCTATCTCTGCAGCCAGCTTGGTGGACATGGCAGTTGCTACAGTACATCAGGATGCCCTTGTGTTTACTGACAACCACTTAATTATGGAACAGATGAATGCATTATGTGGGAAATGTAGCTACACAATGTCACTGAAGGCGAGACTTTCACGTACCAACACAAAACACGTCAAACTGGTTATACAAAATGATTATAATAAATGCCATAAGGCATTTTTCATTTATGTTCACAATCTTAAGGGCAGCATTCAATGTGCGGAGTTAGTTGTGGACGGCACCACCTATACAGATACAGCAAATCAGCTGACTAATATTTTCAGCTCAAATTTAACCCAGTCATCACCTCCGGTTACCCCCCAGGAAATACTCTCCACCATTCCTCTACCAGTTATCACAAAAGAACAGGGGATCAGCCTTGATGGGTCCTGACAATATCTAAGGATGCCTCTTAAATAGCTTGAAACATGGCCTATCAGGCCCATTAGGATCTCTATTTAACCACAGACTCCAGACAGGCTTTGTCCCTGGGGAATGGAGGACAGCCACAGTCATCACTCTGCATAAACAGGGACCATCAACAGACCCAGAAAATTACAGAACCATAAATCTGACTAGTCCAGTGATAGTGAACCTTTTGGGCTGTGAGTGTCAAAAATTCAGAAAATGCCTACCTAGACTCTGCTGACATGTCACCCCCCCCAACAAAAGAGAAACAATTCTTTACATATTCATTTATTTACAAAAATACAGCCCAATCCTGAAAAATCAGTGACTTATAACAGAGAAAAACGATATGTGCACTGATAATTGGCTTAAAACACTGCACCAAAAATGTACCCTACTTTTAATAGTACTTTTGAATTAAACTGAAAAAAAATACGGAACACATTGCATTTGATTTGATTAACATCAATTAATGATATTTTGATGCCGAGTTTTAATAAATAAATGCAGGTTTACATATTTCTTATATTTTTGTTCATTCAGTTTCTTTAGTAACTCGGGTGTTGGTGAATGCTGGGGTGTCACCCAAAACGTCGTGGCATGTCACTTTTGACACAGGTGTCATAGGTTAGCCATCACTGGACTAGTCTCATATGAAAGCCCACAGAAAGAATAATCATGGATCTGATAAAAAAATGACATAGGAAATCTCCAGACATTGGACCCAACCCAATTCATCTTCATCAAGGACAGGTCATGCCTGCTCAATCTGGTGGACTTCTTTGAGAAAGTCACAAAGGCTATGGATGAGGGTATAACAGTGCATACTACCTACCTTGACCTGGCTAAGGCATTTGACACAATTGCCCACTCGGGTATTACGATAAACTCATAAAATTGGGCATAAATACCTGCATTATCAGATGGACAGCCAATTGGCTCACAGACAGGAAGCATGTTGTTAGAGTGGGGGAATTCAGATCCAGCAAGAGGCCAGTTACTATTGGTGTACCAAAAGGCGTGTTCCTGTTCAGAATATACTTTTCTCAAGTCAGCGCTAGTGTAGATGACCTTCCATGACCAAGTTTGCTGATGACTGCAAGTTGGGAGCAACCACTGATTCCTCCAACAACACAGATATCCTTCAGAAAGATCTGACTCAGACAAATAATTGCTGCCAGGGCCTAAAACTAAATGCAAAAAAATGCATGATTATACACGTTGGAAAATTAAATACCCCTGCAAATTACAACATTAAAAGCACACCGCTAAGAGTGGACAAGTGAGGAGAAACCTGAACTTTGGCCATCATGTGCCCACTGTAGTGAAGAAGTACTTTTATACAGCACAGCTTATAAGTAATGGCATGGCATCCAGATCCAAGGAGGAAATAGTCCCACTGTACACGGCCCTCATCAGACCAATAATTGTGTACAATGCACCTTTTGGCATATACCTGACCAGGCATTGGCAACAGCTGGAGCAGCCTCAGTGGTTCCTTACATAAAAAAAAAATCCAGGGTGTAAACAGCATGTCATATGCGGCATGCCTAAAAGGCCTATCCCTTTACTCTGTCTCCTACCAGCTATTAAGGTGGAGATCTATGCCTAACCTACAAAGCATTCTCAAATCCAGTCTGATGGAACTGTTACACATTCGCAAAACAAATACAAGGATTACCCAATCCAAAGATCTAAACCTGACCTGTGACATGAACAAAACATGCTGGAAGGACAGACATGTACCTCAGAAACACCCTTTCTCTGGAACAGGCTACCTATTCACGTGAAGCAGAACCCTTCCTTGACCCTCTTCAAACATAATTTATATCAATGGATGGAGAATCATAAAATTCACTCCTGGGATGGCACTTATGTCCCTTAAGGACAGGCAGTCTGTGAAATATCCAAAGGTATAGGCACAAACTTAAGCCATCCTCTAGCCACTAGGTATCGAACATCTGGGTAAAATTTGGTAATAACGGCTAGTATTGTAAGGGCTCTTGGCTGTTAAGATTAGCAGTCTCCTATGAACCTATAAGTTCCTACTACTGGATTCATGTCTTCCATACCAACTATTTGCATAAATTTCGTCAGAAATCTATCCTCTTTTGTTATATTTTCCCTCCTAGGTCACAAGACAGATAGCTTTTGAGACAGAGGAACCTGTGAATGGTAGAAGTGGAGGCTGACAGTCACAATGATGATGTTTTTCTTTCAGGAATGGAGGACTTAAAACCATTGGAATCCTGCTGCAACTTGTCCTGAAATTTCTTTTTGTTGGATCTTTTACGATTTTGAGAAGGTTCCTTATGAACACAAGGACCAGCCTTAAAAAGTACAGTTTTGTACCTACCATAAATGTAGATGTTCGAGTGTAGACACTGCTGCAGTCATTACACTTGGGTTATCCTGCCGTCAGGCGGTCCCGCAGTCGGCCAGAGTTCCAAAGTCTTGGTCCGGCGTCGGTTGCTGTTGCCTCCTCCCTGACGTCAGTGCGACAGAGGTATATAAGATGCAGCCGACGCCATTTTCTTCAGTTTTTCTTGCCCCAGATGTCAGGTGCCCCCAAATAGGTAGGCAATTCAAATTGCTAGTAAAAAATACAAAAGAAAAGCAAACAACCATTTTTAGTTACTAGCAAATACTCCCCATAGGTAATAAAGGGTAGATGCCGCCCTAGGTAAGTACAAGAAAGTAAGAGGGGAAGGAGGAAGGGTAACCTGGACTGCAGCAGTGTCTACACTCGAACATCTACATTTATGGTAGGTACAAAACTGTACTATGTTCATCGTGTTACACTGCTGCAGTCATTACACTTGGGTGGAATCCCAAAGCTGAGGTAGGGAGGCTGGATCTATAAGGCATTAGGGGTGGCTATAAGGCCCTGCAGTACAGCAGTGGCGAAGCCAGCTCTGGATTTGGAGTATAAAGGCAAATGGTAATGTTTGGTGAAGGTATGCACAGAACTCCATGTTGCTGCTTCCAAAATATCCTTGGTAGGTACTCCTCTGATGTAGGCAGCTGAAGTGGCTGTTGCCTGGTGGAGTGAGATCTAATGCTGCTAGGTACAGGTTTCCCATGGTGGGTATAGCAGAAATGTATACAGTGTCCTATCCATTTTGAAATAGTCTGCTTTGAAATGGCTTTTCCCTGTGCTCCAGCAGCGTATGCTACCAATAATTGCTCAGATTTTCTGAAAGCTTTGGTTTTGTCCAAGTAGAAGCGTAACTGTCTGTGAATGTCCAAAGAATGTAGTAGTCTCTCCCCTTTGTTCTGTGATTTTGGATAAAAAGTTGGCAAGTGAATAGTTTGGTTTAGAGCCACACTTGATACCACCTTTGGCATAAACGTAGGGTTAGTTCTTAAAGACACCCTGTCCTGGTGGAAGATGAGGAAAGGTTCCACTTCCATTAGTGCCGGCAATTCTGAAACTCTTTGTGCTGATGTTATTGCGAATAGCAGAGCAGTTTTCCAAGAGATGTATTTTAATTCTGCTGTTGTTAGCTGGCTCAAAAGGAGGTAAAGTTAATTTTTCCAAAACAAAGTTGAGGTCCCAAGTTGCTGTAGGTGCTCTACGGGGCGGTCTTATGTTTTTAGCCCCTCTGAGATATTGTTTGAGCAAAGGATTAGAAAAAATTGGTGGATCCATGTTGTAATGAGCAGAGATAGCTGAGGCGTGGATCTTGATGGATGAAAAAGAGAGGACCTTGTCCAGCATCTCAGTTAAGTATTGCAGTATCTGAGGAATGTTTGGGACAAGAGGGTCAAGGCTGTGCGCTTGGTTCCAGGCACAGAAACTCTTCCATTTATCCGAGTATTCTTTCCTGGTGCTAGGCCTTCTGGCCTCCAGAATGACATCCATAACAGCTTTGGAGAGAGGCATTGCTTGCTTGACTAGGGAATTTTCCATGCAGCTAGGTTTAAGGTCTTTAGCTGGCTGTGAAGTATCTGACTGTTGTGCTGTGTCAGCAACTGTGGGATCTGAGGCAAAATCCAGGGTGGTTCTTGTGCTAAGTTCTTTAAGATTGGGTACCAGTGCTGGCGTGGCCAGTCTGGTGCAATCAGGATAATTTTTGGCTCTTCCTGCCTGGCTTTTATGAGTACCTTTGGAAGGAGAGGTAAAGGAGGGAAAGCGTATACTTGTAGCTTTTTCCAGCTAAATGAGAGGGCATCCACTTTCCATGCTTGTGGATGGTAGCTCCTTGTGCAGAATTTCTGTAATTGGCAGTTCTTTGGGGACGCAAACAGATCTATGTCCGGGCTCCACCATTTTTGTGTTATCACTCTGAATATTTGTGGATTCAGTTCCCATTCGTGTGGGTCCATAATGTTTCTGCTTAGGTCATCTGCCAGTGTGTTTTTCTCTCCTGGCAGGAATTGTGCTTGTAGATAAACTTGGTAGTTTAAGGTCATGGCTTGTCTGCAGAGGGGGTAGAAGTGTGTGCCCCCTTGCTTGTTTATGCACCACATAACTGTGATGTTGTCTGTCTTTAGTAGTAATTGTCCTGGATGCAGTAGGTCCTTGAAAGCTATAATAGCATTTTGTACAGCTAGCATCTCTTTTTGACTGATGTGGAGATGTCTTTGCTCTGTGGGTCACTCGCCCTGGATACATTTTCCTGCCATGTGTGCTCCCCAGGCGTAATCCGATGCATCTGTTGTCAGTGTCTGCCTGGCTGTGGGTTGAGTGAAAGAGGCGACAAGCTTGTGCCCACCATCGAAACTCCTGTTGTAGGCAAGGAGTTAGTGGTATAACTGTTTCCAAACTTTGACAGTATTGAGACCATACGCTCTTTAGGTACCATTGTAGTTTCCTCATATGCAATCTGGCATATGGAATTAGTAGTATGCAAGATGCCATGAAGCCCAAGGCCTGCAGAATTTTTCTTGCAGGGAGTTGGGTCTTTATTGCCATTAATTGAAAATATTGAGTCAGTTGTCCTTGCTTGTCTGGCGTGAGATAAGTCATCTGGCCCGTTGAGTTCAAGCTGGCACCCAGGAATATTATCTGTTGTGAGGGCACTAGTTTTGATTTCTTTTCGTTTACTGTGTACCCCAGGCAACTTAACTTTTTTACGTACGCCAGATGCTTTAGTAGAATGTCCTTGCTCTCTGCTTGAATCAGGCAGTCGTCCAGGTATGGATAAATTTGAATTCCTTTTTGCCTGCAAAATGCAATTACTGGTGCCAGGCACTTTGTGAAGACCCTGGGCGCAGTAGATAAGCCAAAGGGCAGTGCAGAGAATTGATAGTGCATTGAACCAGCTAGAAATCTGAGGTATCTTCTGCAGTTTTGTCTGATAGGGACATGCAGGTATGCCTCTTTGAGGTCCAAAGTCACGAGCCAAGCTTTCTTGCCCAGCATGGGAAGAAGCTGCTGTAGTGTCAACATCTTGAATTTCGGAACATCCAGGTAAGTGTTTAGTGTAGAAAGGTCCAGAATGGGTCTCCAGGCTTTGTCCTTTGTGAGAACCAGAATGAATCTTGAGTAAAATCCTTGTCCTTGTTCCTGTGGTGGTACCTTTTGAATAGCTCTCATGTCCATGAGTGCTGTAATTTGTTTTTGAGCCTCTGCCCATTGATTTGGTGGCAGATTTGGCATTCCTTTTAGCTTTGGCAGGGTGTGAAAATGTAACCTGTAACCTTGAGATACAATGTTGAGAACCCATTTGTCTTTGGTGATGCAATGCCAGTTGTGATAGAAAAGTGCCAGTTTTCCTCCTAAGGCGGCTGCCAAGAGAGAGCGGTTTGGCAGCTGTAGTGGAAAGTCATTGAGGCTGTTTGTTGAGGCCTGTCTTCCCCTTCTTTCTGGCCTGATGTGCCCCATTGTCGAGGCCTGTAAGGGCCTTGGGTCTGACCTCTACCTCTTGGACATCTGTATCTGTCCCTTTGAGGTCTGTGACTGGAAAAGACCAATTCTTTGTTGGCCAATTTCTGCTAAAACGAGGAGGCTGAACCTGTAAGAAATCTTTCACCGTTTGCATAGATTTTGCCTTATCCTCCATCTTCTTTAATACCTCCTCTGCCTTAACTCCAAACAGCACATCTCGCTGCAAAGGTGCATCCAATAATTTGACCTTAACATGATCTGGTAACGTATGTTCTTTTAACCAAGCATGCCTTCTAATGACAGAGCCTGTAACTGCTGCTCTACAGGAGGCCTCTAAGGAATCAAACCCACATTGCAAAGTATGTTTTCCCACTTGTTCAGCTGCATGCAATAAATCCTGCATTTCTTTTAAGTTAGGAGGATCTGAATCTGGAAGCATCTTTTGTTTCAACTGAGACATCAAAAATTGCTGATATTTTAGCATGTGAACCTGGCAATTCAAGGCTCTCATTGCTAAAGTTGCAGACATATATACCTTCTTTCCCCATCTGTCTAATGCTGTGGAATCTCTGTCAGAGGGAACTGGGTTTTTTGCTGATGAGGCCTTAATCCCTTTGGGTCCCTGAGAAATAGTTTCAGGGCCAGCAACAGGGCTTTTGTACAGAAATTTGTGAGAGTCAGGGACTCTGTAATATCTATCAGGTTTAACTGGGGCTGGGGGTAAGGAGTCAGGGTTCAAACTGGATTCAGTGTACACATCATCCACAATGTCTAAAACTGGCCTGATAGCAAGGGTTCGTGTTGAGGCAATAAAACAAAGTCTCTGAGCCTTTTCTTGGAATCTGAGTAATCCTGACCTTCCCAATGGAACTGCTCCCACATGGTATGTAAGGTCTCCCCAGAGGAGTAATCCTCAGGCGGAGAGGCTGATGGAATTGATTCCTCAGCATCAGAATCCTCATAAGGGGGTAAAGAATATCCTAGGTCCAAGGAAGAGTCTGAGGAAATGGACACCTGGTCAGAAGATTCATAGTCTGCATCCTGTCTGGGCCTTTTATCAGGAGGGGGATGGGACCCCCTGATCAGGGTAATTAGGTCCTCGGCCATTTTTAGCATTTGTTTCTTAGGCATGGAAGCCTGTCTTGGAGAGAGCTGAGTCTGTTTCTTTGCTTTTAAGGGGGGCTTAGACTTAACAGAGGGTTTAATGGTTAACTGGGTAGGTCTGAAAACACCCTCTGTAGCTGTGGATTGCTTAGCTACTTCGGTTCCCTCTGTAGATTTAGGATCGGTAAGCTGAAGACCTAGTGCATCTGAAGGCCCAGCCAGCTCCACGTGGGAGTTGGACGTGGTCTGTGGTTCTGTGGAAGCGGTCGTCAGGGGTTGCGTAGGCATCTCGCTGAAAACCGGAGAACCGGCAACCAGCCTAGAAGAGGCCTGGTTGTCAGTTTTGAGCCTCGGATGCCTGTCCTTGTCCTTGCACTTTTTATGCATTGCGGTCGTTGGAATTTCTGACTGCATGGAGTAATTGAATTTTCTACCAAAATAATGTCGGGCAAAATCAAACCGACGTTTAATAGTGCGCTTGTTAAACCTAGCACAAAACCGACAACCAGTGACGTCGTGGTCAGGGCCTAGGCATGGAATACAATAGGAGTGGAAATCCTTATGAGTATTTGCTTCCCACAAGAAATACAGTTATTAACGTTTACTGACATTGGTCTGAGGCAAGAAAAAGTTTCCCCAAAGGGGTACTTAGCTCTTTTAGAAGACTTCGGTTCTGGATTCGGAATGAAAATCTCAGGAGTCGGCCGACCAGCACTTGCGAACTGCTTCTGCTTCGGGCACCTTGCAGCAAGAAAGACTGGAGAAAATGGCGTTGGCTGCATCTTATATACCCCTGTCGCACTGACGTCAGGGAAGAGGCGACAGCAACCGACGTCGGACCAAGACTTTGGAATTCTGGCTGACTGCGGGACCGCCTGATGGCAGGATAACCCAAGTGTAATGACTGCAGCAGTGTAACACGATGAACATGGGATGTTTCTCTGATACTTCTGTACAGAAGAAAGAAAAATTTGCTTAAGATGTTGTATGACCTTGCTCTTCTCCTGCAACGTCTTGAAAGGTTCTGCAGCTGCAAAACCAAAAAAAGTTGTTCCTACCCAGAGGGGAGTCCAGAAGCTTAGCTCTAACACCCTCAAGTAAAGGCTGAAGTCTAAGCCATGAAAACCTATAAAGAACAGACCTAGTAGCAGTTGCAACAGAACAGGCATCAGCAACATCATAGCTACACTTAAGAGAATGCCTGGTCAGCTGAAAGCAGAGTTAAGAAGAGAAAATGCAGATTTAATATGAGTCCTATAAATATAACAGAATTTGGAACAGGTAGCTGAGAATCCAAATTAAGAGAAGCATTGGAAAGACCATCTAATAAAACTTTCAAAACCAGAGGGATGGCAGAGGGTTTACATACCATCATTTCCAAAACAGCGTGGTATCTTTTCTGGACGTCAGATAAGTCAGAACTCTTCCACTGAAAATGTTTCATCATTTTAATAATAGTGTCTTCAAAACAGAGTTCCCTCTAAAAAGAAATCAGGAGACAAGGTGTCTCCATCATCAGAGGCATACGCCACTGGTGAATGAATTCGGGAAGAAGAGTCCAAGGAATCTTCTCAATCAGAATTAGAATCCACTTCAGATTCCCCTCTTTGCCTTTAAAAAGGAGAAGAAAAAGGGGGAGCAGCAGAAAAGAATATGGGAAGCTTTAAGGACATGATAGGTTTGAAAATCTCCCGAGCAAAATCCTGCCAATCTTTCTGGGGATACTTAGAAGTTTGAGGGAATCAGTATGTTTTGCAATTTGCTTCTTTTTAACTGATACGCCTGTAATAAACAAGGTGACTCTGAACCCCAACGGGCCTCAATCAAAACTGGAAACATCTTCCCTGAGTAATATTTGAGGTATGCTGTTGGATCCCTCTGAAATAAAAAGCCAAGGTCCCCCTTCTCACCAGAAGTGGATGACTGGTCAGAAGCAAGGGACATGCAAGATGGCTGTGCCATATCAACCTCTGATAAGGTCACTATAGAGGGATCAGCTGCAACAACTGGATAGTCTGAGGTCTCATCAAGAGACATGACAGAGACAGACAGGTGCAACTTGATAGCAGAAGTCTCGATCTTAAGTTTTTTTAGATTTTCTCTTTGGCACCAGAGGGGATGACAGCAGACAAGGACTCAGAAGCCATCTTGTCTCGGGCAAGCTCCTTAAACTTTTGATTAGCAAGTTAAATTTTTAATGAAGACCGATGGCTATGTAAAGTCTTCAGTACAAGTGGCAGACAGAACAGCCTCAACAGTTGTGCCTAGTGTCTAAACAAAAAAAAAAAGACATTTCTAATGATGGTCAGTGTGAGGAATCGGTCTCCCCAACTACATTTTCCTTTCTTTGATAACATGCACAAAACTTTTAAGCATATAAAATAGAGACGTGGAGAATCCCCAATGCTGATGCTTACCGCACAACAGCTGAGGATGAGACACAAATCCTACAGCTGACAGACTGAAGTTGAAGCAATAGTTCAGTACTCAGGCTGGCAGCAAAAAAAGCTGTGATGTATTTCATGGCCGTGCATCTTTTATGAATCTTTGAGTTCTATGGGAAGAGGTCATATGTCAGGCAAGAGAGGAGGGTGCCCAGTCTTTGGTATGCTGGCCAGATGTATGGATATCCCATTCGTTAGTAATACTGCAACAATAATTCAAATTCAAGGAAGGACACCATTTTTTGTTACCACACATCATACTATGTTGGATAGAGACTGTAAAGTATTCATATCAAACCATTGGTCACATAAATTGAGTGAGGTAGAATTAGTGATAATGTAGTGACAGATTAAAAGAGAAAAGGTTAGAATAAAGGTCATTCTAGATTTCTGTCTGGCAAATGGCTTGATGGTAGCCAGCGCATATTTCAACAAGACAGACAATCACAAGATCACATAAAAGAGTGGCTAACATACAACTCAGGTAAGATTTCCACCTGGTAATGAAAGGCCAAAGGGGCAATCAGACACTGCAAAGTCAGCCCCCATGAAATAGTTGGCACACTGCATAAACTACTGATTGCCACATTAAGCTGAAAACAGTGGTCAGAGAAGGCTGTAATGTCAACAGAAACTAGGCTAAAGACGTGGCATCTGACTAGAGAGAAACCACAAGAGTTCAAGGCAATACTCAGGGCTCTACAACTTCAGTAAAAAGGGGAAACAGTTGGAGGTAAAGAAGCCAGCACTTCAAAACAATACTTTTGAGGATTACAGAACAGATATGTGGCCAAGCTAAGTATGGTACATAAGGAAAATTCATGGTGGAATGCAGAAGTCCAGGAAGTCGACAAAAGAAAAGAAAGGAAAGGAGTGCAGGAAAAAGTGAGAGATAGAAAAGAGGGACCAGACTAAGAAGGAATACTGTTTTGTTGGCTAACAAGAGGCTAAGAAGGCAATGCAACAGCAAAGAACAAGGCAATCTACCAGCCTCCGGAAAATGACCCAGCAGATGGCACAAATACAGTTTGCAAGCAAATACAGAAAGATAAAGATACTTATTAGACACCATTCATATAGGATGCCAGCAACAACTTGCTTACCAGTCCACACAACATGAAATGCAGATGGAAGGAGTACTTCAAGCAGCGTCTGAACAAAGAAAGCCCCACAAAGCCTGTACTAACCCAGACACAGACGATAAAGAAAGAGGAAGAAGAGCCCACACTAGAACAGGTAAGAACAATACTAAGGAAAATAAAGGCAGGTAAAGCAGCAGGCTTAGATGAGGTCACAGCAGATAGGATCAAGCTATTGGGTAAATCAGGGAGAAATGACTCCATATGGTACTCATAAGTAGTATGGAGACAAAGGGATATTCCAAGATGACTAGAGATTAAGCAATTTAGTGCAAGAATACAAGATCAAAGAGGATATTTACAACTGTAGGCCATACAGGAGAGGTATCGAACTCCCATCACATTGTATGAAAGTTCTGGAGAGGGTGAGTGACGAAACTGTCAAAAATAAGATGGCAGATGAGCAGTTTGAATTCAGATGAGGATATAGCACAAGTGACCTGATGTTTGCAGTGAGACAGACAGTTGACAAGAAGCTATGGATGAGGAAAGAGTCCAACAGGGCATTCCTAGACTTAGAGAAAGTTAATGTGGCCAGTCTTGCAATGGTTGTCACAGAAACAATGGTAGAATTAGTGCAGGCAATGTACATGGACCAATGACACATGCACTAATTGTGTTCAGACTCACACAGTGTTTCCCACTGGGAGTGGGTGTGCATCACAGTTCAGCCCACTGCTATTCATACTAGTAAGGGACTACATTAGCAAACAGGTCATAGGAGACAGACCATCTCAGTTGCTCTGTGCAGATGATGTGATATTACAGGCCGACTCTGAGCAAGAACTTCAGCAGATTACAGTACAATGGAATGCAATATTGAAGGCACATGGCATAATACTGTTTAAGATAATCAGTTGTAACGGTAGCAAATGAAGGAAATCAGAAAAAGGTGAGAACTGAGATAGACAGGAAAAGAGTGGAACAGGTTATCAACTTCAAGTATTTGGGAAGGGTGGTTGAGGAGAAGGGAAGTCTGAATTAGGTCAAAGCTAGAACCAAAGGGGCTGCAGCCAACTGGCACATAATGTCAGGGGAAGTGTGTGACATAATGGTAAAGAAGATGATAAATAAGGTGTACAAAACAGTGGTGTGACCAGTACAACTTCATGGTACAGAAACCTGGGCAGTGACGGCAGAGCAGTTGAGGAAGCAGGAGGCAACAGAGATGAAATGCATGAGATGGGCAGTAGGATTCACATTGTAGGGCAGACAAAGAAATGAGGACATCAGAGCATAAATACAAGTGGCTCCAATTGCACAGAAGGTCAAAGAGAAAGTACAGTTGTGTACACTTACCATAAATGTAGATGTTCGAGTGTATTCACTGTTGCAGTCATTACATTTGGGCAATCTGCTGGCAGGTTGCCCTCCATCAGCCTAATTAATAAAGTCTTGGGTCCTGCGCCAGTTGCTGTCCCTTCTTCCATGACATCAGGTCGTCAGGGGTATAAAGCATGCAGCCGACACCATTACATTAGTTTTTCTTGCCCCAGATGTCAGGTGCCCCCAAAATGGGGAGCAAATACAATTAAAAGCACAGAAAATATACCTCCAATCCCAAAAGCAAATACACCAAAAGGGCTTTTAGGCATAGTGAAAGAAAGTAGAGGTATAGCCAAAAATAATAGGGGGCTGGAGGGAGGGTAACCAGGACTGCAACAGTGAATACATTTGAGCATCTACATTTATGGTAAGTGTACACTACTGTACTATGTTCTTCATGTTTCGCTGTTGCAGTCATTACATTTGGGTAGATTCCCAAAGCTATGGTTGGGTCAAGAGAATTATACAGCATTAGGACTAGCTATAAGGCCCTGACAGACAGCAGTGGCAAAGCCAGCTCTGGATTTAGAGAAAAGTGGTAAATGGTAATGTTTGTTGAACGTATGAACTGAGCACCAGGTAGCAGCTTCTAGAATGTCCCTGGTAGGAACACCTCTGAGAAAGGCTGTAGAGGTAGATGCAGCCCTGGTGGAATGGGATCTGATCCTCTGGGGAACAGTTTTTCCATGGTGCATATAGCAGAAACGAATACAATGGCTTATCCATTTGGAAATGGTTTGTTTTGAAATAGCCTTTCCCTCTGCCCCTGCAGCAAATGCCACCAGCAGTTGTTCAGATTTTCTTTGAGATTTTGTCCAGTTTAAGTAAAATCTAAGTTGTCTGTGTACATCCAATGAATGCAGAAACCACTATCCCTTGTTCTGTGGATTGGGAAAGAAAGTTGGCAAATGTATGGTCTGATTAAGAGCCACACTGGATACCACCTTAGGTATGAAAGATGGATTGGTCCTGAGAGATACCCTGTCCGCATGAAAAAATGATGAAAGGCTCCACTGCCATAAGAGCCTGTAATTCGGAAATCTGTCTAGCTGAAGTGACTGCTAAAAGGAAAGTCATTTTCCAAGAGAGAAATTTTAATTCTGCAGTAGTAGCTGGCTCAAAAGGAGGGAGAGTGAGCTTTTCCAATACAAAATTGAGGTCCCAGGTTGGAGGTCTCCTGGGTGGTCTTAAGTTTTTGGCCCCTCTGAGATACTGCCTTCGCAAAGGATGAAAGTAGAGGGGAGGTTCTGTGTTGTAATGAGCTGAAATGGCTGAGGCATGGATTTTTATGGAAGAAAAGGACAGGCCCTTATGAAGCATCTCAGTTAAGTATTGTAAAATCTGAGGAATGTTGGGCACTGCTGTGCTTATCCCTTGAGATTGATTCCAGGCACAGAATCTTTTCCATTTGTCAGCATAAGATTTTCTAGTATTAGTCCTTCTCGCCTTCAAAATGACATCCATCACAGGTTTGCTGAGGGATGCTAAGGGTGAATTTAGGTGATTAGCCACACTGCAAGATTCAGAGTTTGGAGCTGAGTGTGCAGAATTTGGTTGTTCTGCTAAGACAGTAAGTAAGGTGTCTGAGGCAGGTGCCACGGTCGAAGGTGTTATGCATTGTGTAGGAGCGGGTACCAGTGCTGGCGAGGCCAGTCTGGTGCAATCAAAATAATTTTTGGTTTGTCCTGTTTGACTTTTAGTAGAACTCTGGAGAGCAGAGGCAGAGGGGGAAAGGCATAGACTGGTAGGTTTTTTCCAGCTGAAGGATAGAGCATCCATTTTCCAGGCTTTTTTGTGATGAATTCTTGTGCAAAATTTGTCCAACTGATAGATCTTTATGCCTCACCCCAGAACTATGTCTGGGCTCCCCCATTTGCATGTCAACATGTTGAAAATCCATGGTTCCAGTTTTCCATTCATGTGGGTCCATGAGATTTCTGCTTAGTTCATCTGCCAGAGTATTCAGCTGTCCTGGCAGGAAGTGAGCTTGTAGTTGTACTTGAAACGTCAAAGCCGTGTTCCATAATGCCATGGCTAGTCTGCAAAGGGGGTAGGAGTGTGTACCCCCCTGCTTGTTTATGTACCACATAACCATGGTGTTGTCTGTCTTTATCAGTAATTGTCCTGGATGAAGGTAGTCCTTGAAGGCTGTCAGTGCATTCTGTACAGCTAGCATTTCTTTTTGATTGATATGAAGGTGCATTTGATTTGGGCTCCATTTGCCCTGAATGCACTTCCCTGCCAGATGCGCCCCCCCAAGCATAGTCTGCTGCATCTGTAGTTAGGGTTTGGGCGGCAGGGGGTGGTGTGAATGGCAGTCCCTTGTTTTGGTGGCAGGCCTCTGCCCACCACAGGAACTCTAGTTGCAGGCAAGGTATGATAGGAATCATTGTTTCCAGGCTGTGACAATGCTGACTCCATAGGCTTTTTAAGTACCACTGAAGTTTCCTCATATGCAGTCTTGCATATGGAATTAGAAGAATGCAGGAGGCCATGAACCCCAAGGTTTGCATTATTTGCTTTGCAGAAAGCAGGGTTTTTGTGGCCACCCGTTTGAAGTAAGTCACCAAATGAATTTGCTTCTCTGGTGTAAGGTAAGCCACCTGGGCAGTTGTTCTCAAGCTTGCACCCAGGAATGTAATTTTTTGAGAGGACACCAGTTGTGATTTCTTTTTGTTTATAGTGTACCCTAGACAAGTTAGAACCCTTTTTACAAACGCCAGATGGTTTAGAAGAGTGTCCTTGTTTTCTGCCTGAATTAGACAATCGTCCAGGTATAGATATATTTGAATATTTCTTTGCCTGCAAAATGCAATTTCTGGAGCCAGGCACTTTGTAAAGACCCTGGGCGCAGTAGGTAAGCCAAAGGGCAGTGTAGAGAACTGGTAATGTAAGTAGCCTGCTTTGAAGTGGAGGTATCTTCTGCCAAGATTCCCTGATTGGGATATGCAGGTAAGCCACTTTTAAATCTAGAGTTGCCAACCAGGCATCTTTGCCTAGCATAGGAAGTAACTGGTGAAGAGTCAGCATCTTGTACTTTGGAATGTCCAGAAAGGTATTTAGAGTAGATAAGTCCAGGATTGGACGCCATGATTTGTCTTTTCTGGGTACCAGGAAAAGTCTGGAATAGAAACCTTGTCCCTTTTCCTCTTCTGGTACTAGTTGAATTGCCCCCATGTTTAGGAGGGAAAGTACTTGTTTCTGAGCCTCTGCCCACTGATTTGGGGGCAGGTCTGGCCATCCGTTTGGAGTTGGCAATGTGTAGAAATGAAATCTGTATCCCTAGGATACTATATTTGGAACCCATTTGTCCTGGGTTATAAGTTGCCAGTTTCTTGCATGAAGAGCCAGTTTTCCCCCCAAAGGGGTGGCTGAAAGTTAAGTGCTTGGTAAGTGTAAAGGGAAGTCATTGAGACTGCTTACCATAGGGGGTTGTCTTGCTGTTTCCCGATTTGGAAGAGGAGGCACCCCATTGTTTTGTTCTGAAAGTCTCTTGTGACTGAAACCTGAAGCCTTTGGAATGTCTGGGTTTGGCTTGAGTGGCTCTCAAAGGAACTGGAAAGGACCAGTTCTTAGTAGTCCAGTGCCTACTACATCTTGGGGGTTGCATTTGTAAGAAATCTTTTACAGTTTGCATAGATTTAGCTTTATCTTCTATATTTTGTAAAACTTCTAAAGCCTTATTACCAAAGAGACAGCCCTGTGTTGTAAAGGAGCATCCAACAATTTTGCTTTAACATGATCAGGCAGTTTTTGCTCTTTGAGACAAGCATGCCTTCTTAGCACAGACCCAGTTTACAGCAGCCTTGCAAGAGGCCTCCAAAGAATCAAATCCACATTGTAAAGTATGTTTTCCAACTTGTTCAGCTGAATGCAATAAATCCTGTAAATCTTTGTTTTCCACACAGTCAGAAATTAACATCATTTTCTGTTTAAGCAGTCCTATGATATGCTGTTGATATTTTAGCATATGAAATTGACAGTTTGAAGCCCTGATTGCCAAGGTTGCAGAAGTGTAAACCTTCTTACCCCATCTATCCAGCACCCTGGAATCTCTATCAGAAGGGGTAGGATTTTTAGCTGTAGAAGCCTTAATGCCCTTGGGACCCTGAGAAATGGTTTCAGGATCTGCAACAGGATTTTTGAAAAGGAATTTGTGGGAGTCAGGAACCCTGTAGTATCTGTCTGGCTTACAAGGAGCCGGAGGCAGGGAATCAGGAGCCATACTAGATTCTGAAAAAAACATCATCAGCAATGTCTAGAACAGGAGGAATAGCCAAAGGCCTATGCTGAGAAAGAAGAAGGAAATCCCCAAGTCTCTTTTTAGATTCAGAGAAATCCTGACTTTCTCAGTGGAAATGTTCCCTTAAGGTATGTAAAGTTTCCCCAAAAGAAAAATCCTCAGGGGGAGAAGCAGAAGGAATGGAATTTTCTGCATCAGAGTCCTCATAAGTAGGTATAGACCATTCCTGTTCATTAGAAGAGTCAGAAGAAATAGAATCTGGTTCAGAAGTTTCATAATCAATGTCTTGCCTAGGCTTCTTAGAAGGGGGGGGGAGTTTGGCTACCCCTGATCAGAGTAATTAAATCTTCAGCCATTTTGATCATTTGTTTTTTAGGCAAAGGGGCCTGCACATGTGGCCCAGGTGTCGGTTTTTTAGGCATAGGTCGAGATTTTGGCCTTAGTTTTGAAGATGGCTTCGGTTTAATATACAAATCTGTAGGCCTGAAAACACCCTCAGAAGCCAATGCCTGCACAGCAGCTCCGGACCCATCCAAGGTAGAGACATCCGCGGGTTCCATAACTGAACCATCTCACAGCATACTGGACTCCGAATGGGTCTCAGTAGAGGCCTGCGAATCAGAAGTAGCGGGTATCAGGGGCTGCGAAAGCACCTCACTGAGTATCGGCGAACTGGCGACTGGCTTAGAAGTGTCGTCGGCAGTTTTGGACCTCAACGGCCTGTCTCTGTCTTTATCTTTGTGTTTTGTAGGTATTCCGGTAGTCAGACTGCTAACAGACGACATTTCTGGATAATTAAAGCATGAGCCAAAATATTTAGAAGCAAAAATGTACCGACGTTTGATAGTGCGTTGATTAAATAAAGCACAAAACCGACAGCAAGGTACGTTATGGTCAGGGCCTAGGCAAGGAATACAGTACAAATGAAAATCCTTATGAGGTATTTGCTTCCCACAAGTAATGCAATTATTAACTTTTACTGACATCGGTAAGGAGCAAGAAAAAGTTTCCCCAACGGGGTACTTAGCTTTTTAGTTGAAGACTTCGGATCTGAAACTCGAAAACGAAAATTTCAGGGGTCGGCCGACTGGCACTTGCGAACTGCTTCTGTTTTGGACACCACGCTGCTAGAAAGACTAATGTAATGGCATCGGCTGCATGTTTTATACCCCTGATGACCTGACGTCATGGAAGAAGGGACAGCAACCGACGCAGGACCCAAGACTTTGTTAATCAGGCCGAACGAGGGCAACCTGCCAGCAGATTACCCAAATGTAATGACTGCAACAGTGAAACACAAAGAACATCAGATTGCAGTGGTTTGGGCACATGTGCAGGAAAGCAGAAGACAATCTGGTGAAGATATGGGACAAACAGGAAGAAGGCAAGAGGAAATGATGGTGTCCAGCAAACAGACAGATGAACTACATGAAAGAAGACCTGTGACAGTCACGCATTACTGTGAAAGAAGGTAAAAGAGTGGCACTGAATCGAGACAGACAGAGAGAGAGAGAGAGAGAGGGTGATGCTTGACAACACCCCAACCCCATGTAGGAAAAAGGGAAAAAAGGGAGATGATGACGATGAAATTAAAGGTCAGAAAATATTGCATTTATTCCCCAACTGTCAGCTTAATCCAAATGAAGGTTACAAGAGAGCTGAAATCTCTGTCAGCACTCAGTGGGGCATAAAGCATAGAAACACATCCTACATGGAGTGCCAGGCAATTGCAGAACACATGTATACACACACACACACACACACACACACACACACACACACACACACACACACACACACACACACACACACACGTGCGCACCCACACGCACGCGCACCCACACAGAGGCGCACTCACACATGCACACGCACTCGCACACAGGCACGCACACACACACACACACATGCACACAGACATACGCGCACACACTCTATGGGCAATCTGGAGGATGGCTAACTCAAATCTACTAAAGGGACCCAAGTAAAGGAAACAGCAGAAGTTTAGTCTTTGCACAACTCTGGCACAGGGAGCACTGGCTTTTATTGCTTTCTCGGATTGGGCTCCAGAAGCATAGCTGGCTCACCCAGTGCCTGGAGCCACTCCCCAGTCTGGCACACCTTAGTATAACTGATGATTGAGGAGCAAAAAGAAATGTCTGCGGTCCATTACCTGGTGGGAAATACAGGAGCAGGCCAGTCACCTTCCCACACCCACCCCTCCACAGGACAGGAAACATTTAGAAAAAAAAGTCAATGCTACAGTAACTGCAGAAGCCAACTCAATCCTCTTTCTGCACCCCCACTCCTCCTTCCTCAGCAGACAGCAAAAAATAGCTCTTCTCTTTCCTTAAACTGTGGCAAACTGCTTGCTACATTTGTAACGAGCAGTTGTTACAGTTTATGTAAAAGGAACATGGAGTAAAGTGCTTAAGTTATTAAAAATAACAAAAAAAACTTTGGTTTAAACTGTGGCAAATTGCTTGCTAGATGCTACAGTTTAAAATTGTCACAGAGTGCTACAGAGCTCAGCTTTGTATGAAAAACAGAAAAAGAAAAACACTCATTTTTAAACTATAGCAAACTGCTCAGGTGAAAATAGAAGGACTTTGCAATAGCAGACACCTGGTCCTTAAAGATGAGCCAGTTATCAAAAATGACCCCCAAGTTCCATATTTCAACATAATTTCCAGTTTGCCACCACTACAGATGATGTCAGGGAACAATACAGAAGCAGAAGAATTTCAGACAATGGCACATACCTCCATTAGAGATGCAAGATGCGCTAAACTCAAGCAGATTATTAACCATTAAGTTATGCAAGCATTCCAAGTCTTCCATAAATTTGCCTAAAAATGGCAAATTATTGACAGAAGGAGAGGCACAGTGTATGTCACCAGTGTAACAATGTAACATTTTTCCTTTAATAGCTGTCCCCTAATGGGAGCATGTGAAAATGCTGAACAATGGATCTAGCATGACTGGACCCTGTCAAAGAGGTGAGATGAGGAATTAATCCAAAAAACAACTAAATGCTGGAAACTAACACTTTTATATGTCCTAATAAAGTCTTTTTACTGTTTCTAGCATTTGGTTGTTTTTTGGATGCATATACAGTTTTGTTTGAGGAAATAATCCCTTACAAGACTCCCTGAATTAATCCAGACAGGTAGGAGAACCACTCAAAGATAATGCCTGTGATGCCACAGTAATGTCTCAAATGGAGCAACAGGCTCACAGGGTCAAGTGCATCAAATGCTGTACAGAGATCTAGAATGATCAACACCAAATAAAAATGCCAATCTCTCATCAAAAGGATATTGTTAAAGACCCTTGTAAGGGCCAGTTCTGTAGTATGCCTTGACCAAAAACTAGACTGAAAAGGATCATAAATGTTATTGTCCTGGTACTGACTGCTGACAAGTCTGTTATGGACACTTTCTTTACTACAGGAAGCCTATACTGGAGAGTAGTCTAAGCCATACAGTATATACATGGGAAAGGATCAATAACTGTAGGACATCCCTTGATCCAGTAAATGGCTGGTTCGGGGATCTAACACTACTAGCCTTCACACTTGCAGAAGAAGAGAACAAAAGACGACCTTTGACCATATATATGATCAATAAACTGTTAATATCCAACAACCAAACTCCCCCCCCACACACACACTCACAGCATCCTTCCTGTTTAACTGGAAGAGTAGTGAGCTTACTATGATGCTGGGACATCAGAGGGCCTTGAAGTTGCAAATACTGGGATCTGCTGCTGGACATGGGCTAATTACAGGTGTCTGAGAAATAAACTGCTTTACGTATTAAAAAAAAACCTTCCTGGGTACAGCAACCACTACCTTACAGCTCTATACTGTTGACAGATCAGGTTAGCACTTGTCTTCTCTCCTTGAGTGAATAAAAATTGCATCCTTAACCAGTCCATGAAACAGACTGGTGACAGAAAAGGGCATTCTTCAGTTCCTACTACATATCCAGGCAAGATATCCACAGTTGCACAACTATGTATGTGCCTGTTCAGTACCAAATGGAATTCAGCAACATCAAACACAGAGCTCAGACTCAGGAAAGCCTCTATCAAGTCATCCAGACTGGAAAAGATAACAAAAGCCTTACCGCCTAACATAAAGAAAGAGACTCAACCTCGTAAGGTTCAAAACACTAATCGGAGAATAATGGTTGAAAAAAATGAACTGATCTTATTGACTGCTACACCAAATATACATATCCTCCCTCCTTTTTGAAAAGGAATAGTTCTTTATCACACAGTGAACTGCAGCCTGCAGTTTTTAGGGAGTCCTCCAGAAATACTTCAGGACATATCTAACAGCAAGCAACCACAGTGACAAAACCATAGCAGAAACAAGTGTGAGATCTAAATATTCTCTCATTTCAGCACCTCCAGTCCTGAAATAACTAAACGTGCTCACTTAGATAAGGAATACCTTGACTAGAAGAAAAACTAGGGAAAAACATTTTTATGGGGATACTCTCAATTCTGTCCCCATCTTCAGTTTCTCTCAAGATCTGCATTATTTTTCAAAGGGTTCCATATCAAAGGTGCAACAGAATGTTGCAGTGAGTACTCTAGGAGTTTCAGATCCAAGATCTGAAAATGTCGCAATGAGTACTCTATGAATTTGAGATCAAAGGTGTAACAGAATGTTACAGCAAGTACTCTAGGAGTTCCAATGGTGTGACAAAATGCTGCAGAGAGCACTCTAGGCATTCCAGATCAATGGTGTGAAAGAATGTTGCAATGAGTACTCCAGAACAAACACGAGATCATCTTTTTAGTCAGTGGAGTGAGGGCTTTATTACATTCCAACAACATTACAGCTTCCCCACAAGAAGTCTCAGGTTTGGTGCTATTCACTACATTTCTAGTGTTTCTTAACTGTCTTGACAAAGACTCAAAGAACTCATAGAAAGTTTCTTCAAAGATTGATCAATAGAGATATTAGCAGAATCCCTTTGCTAGGAGAAGGGTACCAATATCTAGCAATTCTCCTTTACGTTTGGGATGATCGGAGGTTCTGACAAGCAAGTGTTATGGAAGTTGCATACTGAGAGTCATTCATCTCCAAAGCTCCTTTCAGTCTGAAAGACTGATCCTTTCTGTAACAGCAAACAAGCCACACACAGTCATTTTATTCTAGTTCAAATCCTACAGGAAAAAAAATGAAAAATACACAAGATGAAAAAGGGGAATCATTTGAAGTATGTGATATACTAAAGTACCTGTTCAAAAAATCAAACCAATAACTACAAACAAATGCAATTATGAGTAAATATATACTGAAACTGCAATATCTTTGATAATTTCACTTACCCCAAGCTAAGGCAATCTTGAAGCTAGTGGAATGTGATGCACTTTGAAAAACACTTCAGATAATGTAGTGGCTTTCTACATTTGCTGTTTTAATTCAGAATCATACATTAATAGCTGAATATACCAGAGTTTTAGCTCAGAAGGGTACATGAAGGCAAATTATTGTACCTTGGAGTAAGTGGAATTCTCCAAGATATTGCAGTTTCAGCTGCATAGACAAATTTATGTTATGCACTCAGAATTAAGAGGTGAAGGTGGCTTTGCTATATACCAGAAAGATGACAAAAATAGGTTATTCAGAATTTTTCTTCTGGAGGATGGCGATATCTGCACTATCACTAATACCTAGTTTAAAGATCCAAAAATCCATACCACAGATTCCAGAGTGCTGAAGATTCAATGGGACACATGGTAATGTATCAATATAAAATCCATAAATCAAGAGAGCAACTCATGACTACAACAGATGACACTAATACCAGGGGTACTAAATATGCAAAAAAACACTTTAAAAATTGAAATTCATGCAGGGCATGGCACACATTCCATTTAAGGCCTATTGATTCACAGGTTCAGCTTTCAAGTGTACAACCTAGTGGCTTACAGTCAGCTTGTCTGTCACAATCCCACATTCATATTTTCTAGTTCTCATGAATGTATCAACATTGTTTTTAAAAAAAGTAAAAAAAAATTACCTTTTTCTGGTTATAAAAAGAATATTCCAAAATCTTGGAAGGTGCTTGAAGGCAAACTTTTGTGAAGCTCAATATGAATCAATTTAAAGCATCTTTTTAATTCAACTATGAAAACTTCCCTTGAAAGTCAGACTGGCCCCTAATACTAATCAACTTTTGATGTAGCCAGGAAAATAAAAACAAGAACAAATACTTACCTAGTGCACAGTGCACTGCCATTAGTTCGGATATGGTATAAACTTGGCTGGAGATTCTCCTTCTGTTTCCTCTTCCCCTTGTGAATAATGAACTTCCTCTTGAAATGAGAGAGGAATTTGGGGTTTTCCTGCTGTTGTGTCATCCGTACTACCTGTTAAGCCAGAAGAAATTCAACACTCATTTGGGTCCACAAACCTAACACACAACGTTTGAGAATACACTATACCGTGTATTACAGACACAAAGCAAAGCAAAGGGCTAAAGCAAAGCAAAGGGCTAGGCCTACAGAAAATGTGCAGTCGTTGGAAGTACAGCACTCAGAGAAGATTTACAAAATATTAACTGCTGTTTAGTCTTCATTTTGATATAACTACTTTCAGTCTACTTAATCCTATACAAAAGTCATCAAAATGTCATAAAGCACTGATAAACACTTAAGGATCTTTGGAAGAAATTTCTGAAGTTGGCCTAACAAATCAAGTATCTTTGTTTCAGCATATCTGACAAACCAGTGTTCTTAAACCATACATGCAGGGTCACCTTTCACTTACAGTCCTCATCAATATCCCAAGTGCCTTAATTACAACGTATGCTTACCTGTACAGTGCTACTCCAAAAAGGAACAAGGGGAAGTACAGTTGTGTAAAATCATACCATAACAGAAGATGGCCTTCCCTTCAATGTTGCAGTATTCCTAACAGAAGAAATCTCCTGCCAAGGATAATCTAATGTCCAGCCTGTATATCAAAGCCTTCATAATCTACATGTGCTATACGCCACACATATGCTCTCCGTGCACGGAACAGGACATAAAGGTGACATACAGACGTACACACTCAGAACTGAAAAACTCCCAGAAGGAACAGAATGTCCCTAAGAACAAGGAGGAATGTGTGCATCTAGAAAGAGAAAAGTGTGGAGAACCCCCTCAGCCAGAAGGGCAAGAAGAACAAGCTAGAGCAGAGAGGGCAGGAGGAAGGGAGGGAGCAAATACTGCAACAGTGAAGAGAAAGGCATCTATTTTTATGCTAAGATTTTACACAACTGTATTCTGCTCTTCCAAGTCACTGTTGCAGTATTCCTAACAAAAGGGAGAGTACAAAAGCTCAAGAGGAAACCTGGGAGGAGGATGTCACTGAAGAGCCCTCTAGATACCCATGCAGGACAGCCCTGGCAAAGACAGCTCTAGCCTTGGAAATAATATCCAACTTATAATGATTAAATATAAAAATTTCCATATAACTGTAGTTTTAACCAAATAATATCTGAGCTGTCTATGCAAATCCAAGGTGTGAAGAACCTTCTCACTGGCAAACTACATTAATGGAAAAAAGTAAGGCAAATGAAAAGACTGATTAAGGGACAATTCACTGACCACCTTGTGCATAAATAAAGGATTAGTGTGAAGAGACACCCTGTCTCTGTGGAAAACTAAGAAAGGATGAACAGCCATGACAGCCTGAAGTACAGATGCCCTCTTGCCCAAAGTAAAAGGCAAAAGAAGAACAGTTTTACAAGTACAATATTGTAAAGATGCGAGCCTCAGTCAATTTTTCAATAACAAAACTGAGGTCACAGTCAGGCAGAATAGGCTTTCAGGGAGGCGTGATATGAAGGATGCCTTTAAGACATTTTTTGACCTCAAATCTAGAGGCCAGAGGAGGAGTCAAGGCAGACGCACAGAAAATGCTGATAGGTGAGCTTTAACTGAAGAATATGCCAACTCAGCATGGAGCAGATCACACAAATAAAGAATCAGAGGATCCTCTGCAGATAGAGGATCCTGATAGTGACAAAGGCGCCAGACAGAAAATCTCTTCCATTTGGTCAAGTATAATTTCCTGGTAGTGGGCTTCCTGACCTCCTGCAGGACCTGAAGCAAGTCCTCAGAAAAGAGGTGCCTGAACTATTACCTACAGTGTCAGCTGAATAGTGGCAAGTGAGGATGGATAAGAGACCTCTTATCTTGTGTAAGAACCTCCAGCCAGTGAGGTAACATGGTGATTGCACTTGGCCATCTGAGAAAGAAGAGGGAACCAATGCTGACTGGGCCAAAAGGGAGTCCTACCTGATCTTACACAAAACTCATGGAAGCAGAGGAAGGGGAGGAAAGGTGTACACAAACATCCCCTTCAAAGGAAAATACAAGGAGTCCACTTTCCAAGCCAGAGGACTTGGTACTCTGGAACAACATAGAGGAAGCTGTCTGTTCAGAGGAGAGACAAAAAGATCGACCTAAGAAATACTCCACCGATGGACAAGTCCAGGAACACCTCTCTGTGAAGCATCCCTTTGTGAGATTGTGTGCTGTACATGGTCAAAGACTTTGCCACTAAATTACTCTCCAAGGGAATGTAAATCGCCTGAACAGTCACTTGATACTGGACAGCTAAATCCCAGACCTAAAGAGGTAGTCTGAAAAGAAGCTAAGACCTTGTACCCCCTTGCTTGCTGACATATCACATCATCGTACTATCATCTGTGAAAACTGTGAAGGGCCCAGCACGAAAGAGGGAATGAAAAGCCTGAAGAGCTAGAAGCAGATCCCACATCTCCTTTATACTGATGTGGTCTGACCTCTGATGAACAAGTCAGAGACCCTGAATCTTCAGAGAGCCAAAGGAAGCTTCCCATCCCCTGAACGAGGCATCTGCAAAGAGCTCGAGTCAGGGCTGGAGCTTGGAAAGGAAGCCCTGGGTTGACAGAAAGCTGATGAATCCACCACTGAAGCTCAAGCTTAAGACAAGGAAGGAAGGAAGGGAATGAAGAAGTCCAGGGAATGGCAATGTTGAAGTCACACAGAGTTGAGGTTTCACTGTAGCTTTCTCAGATGCAGCCTGGCAAGAGAAAGCATGGGAATGGTGGAAACCATAAATCTGAGGACCCTGAGAAAATCACTAGTCATGACTGAATACAGAGGAAGAAGAGACTTGAAAATGGTAATAAGAGACAAGGCCTTGGTACAGGCAGAGATATCAGCATGGAGATGGTATGGATTATGCAACCAAGGAAAACATGATCCTGAAAAGTTGTCAGAGCTGATGTTTGAAAGTTTATGGTGAAGCCCAGAAAAGTACAGTTGTGTACACTTACCATAAATGTACATGTTCGAGTGTATTCACTGTTGCAGTCATTACATTTGGGTAATCTGCTGGCAGGTTGCCCTCAGTTGGCCTGAATATCAAAGTCTTGGGTCCTGCGTCGGTTGCGGTCTCTTCTTCCATGACGTCAGGTCGTCAGGGGTATAAAACATGCAGCAGATGCCAATTTCTTCAGTTTTTCTTGCCCCAGATGTCAGGTGCCCCCCAAATGGGGAGCAAATATATATACATATATATATACATATACATATATATATATATATATATATATATACATATATATACATATATATATATATATATATATATATATATATATATAAATGCAATTGTAACATAAACTTTACCTTCATCTAAAAGCAAATACACCACAAAGGCTGTAGAATATAGTGAAGGAAAAAGAAGTTCTAGAAAAAAGGGGGATGGCGGGTCGGTAAACCGGACTGCAACAGTGAATACACTCGAACATCTATATTTATGGTAAGTGTACACAACTGTACTATGTTCTTCGTGTTTCACTGTTGCAGTCATTACATTTGGGTAGAATCCCAAAGCTATGGATGGGAGGATGGAGCTAAATAGCATTGGGAGTGGCTATAAGGCCCTGCAGAACTGCAGTGGCAAAGCCTGCCCTGGACTTGGAGAAGAGAGGCAAATGATAATGTTTTGTAAATGTATGAATAGAGCTCCAAGTAGCAGCTTCTAGAAAGTCTTTGGTTGGAACTCCTCTGAGAAAAGCTGCTGAGGTAGATGCAGCCCTGGTGGAATGTGATCTGATTTCCTTGGGCACTGGTTTATCATGATGCAAGTAGCAGAAACGAATGCAATGGCTTATCCACTTTGAAATAGTCTGCTTTGAAACAGCTTTCCCCTCTGATTCTGCAGCAAATGCCACCAGTAGTTGCTCAGTCTTTCTTAGAGATTTGGTCCTGTTTAAGTAGAATCTTAGTTGTCTGTGTACGTCCAAGGAATGCAGAATCCGCTCCCCCTTGTTCTGCGGATTTGGGTAAAAAGTTGGCAGGTGAATAGTTTGGTTAAGAGCCACACTGGACACCACCTTAGGCTTAAAGGAAGGATTGGTCCTGAGGGACACCCTGTCTGGATGAAATGTAATAAAAGGCTCAACAGCCATGAGGGCCTGTAGTTCTGAAACCCTTCTTGCTGAAGTGATTGCCAGAAGGAAAGCTGCTTTCCAAGATAAAAACTTTATATCTGCAGTAGCTGCTGGTTCAAAAGGAGGCAGGGTGAGCTTTTCCAGCCCAAAATTGAGGTCCCATGCAGGAGGTGGTGATCTTCTGGGAGGCCTTAAATTTTTGGCCCCTCTAAGATACTGTTTTAGCAAAGGATGAGAAAAGATGGGAGGCTCTGTGTTGTAATGAGCAGAGATGGCAGAGGCATGGGTTTTTATTGATGAAAAAGAAAGGCCCTTGTCAAGCATCTCAGTCAAGTATTGTAAAATCTGAGGAATATTTGGCTTTGCTGTGTCCGTTCCTTGTGCTTGGTTCCAAGCATAGAATCTCTTCCATTTATCAGCATAAGATTTTCTAGTACTAGGCCTTCTGGCTTCCAAAATGACATTCATCACATTACATGATCAGCCATGCTGCCAGGTTCAGAGTTTGGAGCTGGCTGTGCAGAATTTGATTGCTCTGCTGAGACAGTAGATGAGGTATTTGAGGCAGGTACCAAGGAGGGAGTTGAGACATATTCCTTAGAATTGGGTATCAGTGCTGGCGTGGCCAGTCTGGGGCAATTAGGATCATTTTTGTTTTTTTCTGTCTGACCTTTAGTAAGACCTTGGGGAGAAGAGGCAGAGGGGGAAAGGCGTAGACTGATAGGTTTTTCCAACTGAAGGATAGGGCATCCACTTTCCATGCTTGTCTGAGATAAGCCCTTGTGCAGAACTTGTCCAGTTGATAATTTTGGGGAGAGGAAAATAGATCTATGTCTGGACTCCCCCATTTCTCTGTTATCGTGTTGAAGACTTGTGGGTCCAGTTTCCACTCGTGAGGGTCCATAAGATTTCTGCTTAGATCGTCTGCCAGAGTATTTTGTTTTCCTGGCAGGAATTGAGCTTGAAGATGTACTTGGTAAGTCAGGGCTGTGTCCCATAATGCAATGGCTAGTCTGCAAAGGGGGTAGGAATGTGTACCCCCCTGCTTGTTTATGTACCACATCATCGTGGTGTTGCCTGTCTTTATCAATAGTTGTCCTGGATGAAGTAAATCCTTGAAGGCTGTCAGGGCATTCTGAACAGCTAACATCTCCTTCTGGTTGATATGCAGATGCATTTGTTTTGGGGTCCATATACCCTGAATGCATCTCCCCGCCAGGTGAGCTCCCCAAGCATAGTCTGATGCGTCTGTAGTGAGGGTTTGGGTGGCAGGGGGTAGAGTGAAAGACCATCCCATGTTCTGGTGACATGTCTCTGCCCACCAAAGAAACTTTTGTTGTAGGCAGGGAATGACAGGAATCATTGTTTCCAGACTGTGACAATGTTGACTCCATAAACTTTTTAGATATCACTGTAGTTTCCTCATATGCAGTCTTGCATATGGAATTAGTAGAATGCAGGATGCCATGAACCCCAAAGCCTGCAGAATTTGTCTTGCAGATAATTGGGTTTTTGTTGCCATCTGCTTGAAGTAGTCAGTTGCCTTTGTTTGTCTGGTGTAAGAAACCATCTGGGCAGTTGTATTCAAGCTTGCACCCAGGAATGTAATTTTTTGAGAGGGTACCAGTTGTGATTTCTTTTTGTTTATTGTGTACCCTAGGCATGTTAGAAGCCTTTTTACAAACGCCAGATGTTGAAGAAGAATGTCCTTGTTTTCTGCTTGAATCAGACAGTCGTCCAAGTAAGGATAGATTTGTATGCTTCTTTGTCTGCAAAATGCAATTACTGGTGCCATGCACTTTGTAAAGACCCTGGGCGCAGTATATAAGCCAAAGGGCAGTGCAGAGAATTGGTAAGGCATAAAATCAGCCTTGAAGCAGAGGTGTCTTCTGCACGATTCCCTTATTGGGATATGCAGGTATGCCTCTTAAGTCTAGAGTCACTAACCAAGTGTTCTTGCCCAGCATGGGCAGAAGCTGTTGTAAAGTCAGCATTTTGAATTTTGGGATGTCCAAGAATGTGTTCAAAATCAATAAATCCAGTATTGGACACCAGGCATTGTCTTTTCTGGGTACCAGGAACAGTCTTGAATAAAACCCTTCCCCTTTTTCCTGTTCTGGTACTGAATGAATAGCCCCCATATCCATGAGGGACGTAACTTGTTTCTGTGCCTCTGTCCACTGATTATGTGGCAGATCTGGCCAACCGTTTGGAATTGGCAAGGTATGGAAATGAAATCTGTACCCCTGAGATACTATGTTTAATACCCACTTGTCCTGGGTTATTAACTGCCAATTTTGAGCATGAAGTGCTAATTTTCCCCCCAAGGCGGCTGTCAAAAGATAAGTGCTTGGTGATGGCAAAGGGAAGTCATTGAGACTGCTTAATGTAGGGTTGTGCTTTGTTTCCTCCAGATTTGGAGGTAGAGGCATCCCATTGCTTTGACCTGTAAGAACCCTGTGATTGGTATCTAGAGCCTTTTGAGCGCCTGGATTTGCCTTGTGAGGCTCTGTTGGACACAGGAAAGGACCAATTTTTTGTAGGCCAGTGTCTACTGAATCTGGGTGGCTGCACTTGTAAGAAATCTTTTACAGTTTGCATAGATTTAGCTTTGTCTTCCATTTTCTTTAAAACCTCTTCTGCCTTATTACCACACAGAGTATCATGCTGTAAAGGTGCATCCAACAATTTAGCTTTAACATGATCAGGCAGATTTTGCTCCTTGAGCCAGGCATGCCTTCTAATTAAAGATCCGGTAACTGCGGCCCTGCAAGAGGCCTCCAAGGAATCAAAACCACATTGCAAAGTATGCTTTCCAACCTGTTCTGCTGCATGCAATAATTCCTGTAATTCTTTATTTTCCACACATTCAGAAATCAACATCATTTTCTGTTTCAATAATCCCATAACATGCTGTTGATATTTAAGCATATGAAACTGGCAGTTTAAGGCCCTAATTGCCAAGGTTGCAGATGTATAAACCTTCTTTCCCCATCTATCCAGCACCCTGGAATCTCTATCAAAGGGGGTAGGATTCTTGGCTGTAGAGGCCTTTACACCTTTGGGACCCTGTGAGATAGTTTCAGGGTCAGCAGCAGGATTTTTGAATAAAAATTTGTGGGAGACAGGAACCCTGTAATATCTGTCTGGCTTACTAGGAGCCGGAGGTAGGTAATCAGGAGCCATGCTTGATTCCGAAAACACATCAACAAACAATGTCTAATACAGGAGGTATAGCCAAAGGCCTGTGCTGAGAAAGAAGGAAATCCCTAAGCCTCTTTTTTGATTCCGAGAAATCCTGACTCATCCAATGAAAATGTTCCCTTAAAGTATGCAAGGTTTCTCCAAAAGAATAATCTTCAGGTGGAGATGCAGATGGGATGAATTCTTCTGCATCTGAATCCTCATAGGGTGGTATAGAAAATTCCTGATCAGAAGAGGAATCAGAAGAAATAGAAACCTGATCTGAAGATTCATAATTAGTGTCTTGCCTAGACCTCTTATCAGGAGGGGGTTGGGAACCCCTGATCAAGGTAATTAAGTCCTCAGCCATTTTGATCATCTGTTTTTTAGGCATAGGGGCCTGAGGACGTGGCTCATGCGTCAGTTTTTCAGCCTTAAAAGTTGTTTTTGAAGCTGGCGTCGGTTTTATATAGAAATGTTGAGGCCTGAAAACACCCTCAGAAGCCAGTGCCTGCTCAGCGGCTCTGGACCCATCCGAGGGAAGAGACATCCATGGGTACCATACTCTGAGAATCTCGTGGCATACCGGACACCACAAGGGTCTCGGTAGAGGCCTGCGACTCAAAAGTAGTGGGTATCGGGCTGAGAAAGCGCCTCACTGAGTACCGGCGACTGGCTTAGGAGAAGCTTCTTTGTCTGTTTTGGACCTCGACGGTCTGTCTCTGTCCTTTTCTTTGCATTTTTTTGTGAACTCCGGTAGTCGGACTGCTATCCGACGACATTTCAGGGTAATTAAATCTGTTTCCAAAATATTCTGAAGCAAAGATACACCGACGCTTAATAGTGTGTTGGTTAAATCTAGCACAAAACCAACAGCAAGGCACGTTATGATCTGGGCCTAGGCAAGGAATACAGTACAAATGAAAATCCTTATGAGGTATTTGCTTCCCACAAGTAATGCAATTATTAACTTTTACTGACATCGGCAAGGAGCAAGAAAAAGTTTCCCCAATGGGGTACTTAGTTTTAATTGAAGACTTCGGTTTTGAAACTCGAATGCGAAAATTTCAGGAGTCGGCCGACTGGCACTTGCGAACTGCTTCTGCTTTGGGCACCGCGCGGCAAGAAAGACTGAAGAAAATGGCGTCGGCTGCATGTTTTATACCCCTGATGTCATGGAAGAAGAGACAGCAACCAACGCAGGACCCAAGACTTTGATATTCAGGCCGACTGAGGGCAACCTGCCAGCAGATTACCCAAATGTAACGACTGCAACAGTGAAACATGAAGAACATCAGTGAACTGGAGCTCCTGAAGTAGAACCTCAAGGAAGGAAGATTGAATGATCAGATTATCTTGATAAGGAAAGATATGAACCCCTCTCATCCTGCAAAATGCAATGACAGGAGCAAGGCATTTGGTGAATACCCTTGGGGAAGTACAAAGGCAAAATGGCAAAGAAGAGAACTGAAAATACATCTAAAAGGAACAAATCTTAAAGAGTTGAGCTGAGAAAGGTCCATAATTGGTCAACTTCCCTCCTTTCTGGGAACCAAAAACATTCTGGAATAAAAGCCCCTCCCTACCTGAGCAGGGAGTACAGTTTCAATGGTACCCTTGATCAACAATGAATGAAGCACTGAGGAAGTTGTTCCCAAGGAGGTTGAGGGATGCCCAAAAAGGGAGGAAGGGATTTCCAAAGCATGAAATACCCTTGGCGGCTAATGGAAAGAACACAAGAGTCTGTTGTGATTTTTAACCAATTTGGAAGGGACAGAGAAAGATGGAGGGATAATGGAATCTGGTCAAGGGAAGCAAACTGTCAAATGAAGCCTTACCTTATCCTGAAAAGGTGGTTTCTGGGAAGTAGGGTCTGAATAGTCTTATCAGGAGCCACATGTCTGGAACCTTTTTTTACCCCTGGGTGGAGGGTGAGACTATTTATGAACAAAAGCAGATTTGGAAGGGTAATTCCTGTGAAACTTTGGAATAGGAGAAACTAAAAAGAAGTTGTGTACTCACCATAACGTTCCATCTGTAGTCTTCCTCAACTGTTGGGTTTGGACCCATTCCTCGCATCCAACTCGGCCATTATTTTAGCTTGTGGCCACCAAAAAGCTCTCGAGCTATTCCCTTATCCATAGTGCACTAACCCCTAACATACCTCAGACCTTGTTTCCTGTTTGAAATAAAGTAGGAATACCACTACAGAATTTTTAACAGAAGAAGCTACATCTGGAGCTCAACATGAATGGCTATGGTGTCCTTATAAAAACTCTCATTCATCCAGAAATCAACAGTAAAAAACATGGAGGATTGGTGGGTGGGAACTTGAGGAAGAATGAAAATGGACAACACAGATGAAATGTTATGGTGAGTACATAACTTCTTTATCTGATGTTGTCAACTTTCATTCTATCCTCAACTGTTGAGACAGAGTCCCCAACTACCCAAATTCCTGGGTGGACTCTAAGAATATTCCTGAGCACAGATGAGCCAAAGGTTGCTCTTCCCCTCGAGATCAGATCCAGTTCGTAATGAGTAATAAAGGTAACAAGGACTGACCCAAGTTGCAGCCGAACATATGTCATCCATGGAAGCCCTAGAGTGAAACACTTCAGAAGATGGCATGGACCTAGCTGAATGGGCTCTTAAAGGTCTTGGTAAGGACAGCCCAATTTGTTGCACATAAATGATATGCAGTTCTTCAGTCAACTGGCTAAGGTTACCCTTGCAACTGATTTTCCCAATTTAGCCTCCGCAAAGGCCACAAATAACTGATCTGTCTTTCTAATTTCTTTTGTTCTACACAAGTAAAAACATAATTGTCTGTGAACATCCAACAAATGCAAAATATCCGCAAATTAATGAACTGACTGATATTGGATTCTGACACCACCTTAGAAAAGAAGCATTGGTACATAATGTGACTCTATCCTTACAAGATCAAGTAGGGAGGTTTAGAGGACATTGCTTTGAAGTTCTGAAATTCTTCTAGAAGAGGTAATGCCAACAGAAAAATAGTTTCGCAGGTCAGGAACTTAAGATCATTAACTGCTGGTTCAAATGGAGAATGAATTAAGGCCTGCAGTACCAAATTCAAACTCCATGGAGGGGTAGGATCTTTATATGTAGATCTTAGCAAGAGCATGACTCTCCAAAATGCTTTACAACGTTTAAAACAGGCCACAGAAGAACTTTCAATCCAATATGAAAATTAGAGATTGCTGCTAATTGAACTTAAATTGTCAAGAAGCTAACTCCCTCATTAAAAATCGTTGCCAAAAGTTCAAGTATACTATGTAGAGGAGCTGAGAAAGGTTCAAAGCTGTTTTTGTTATGCTCAGCTTATGGGAAGATAAAAAAATATGACGAATGGGTAAAGAGAGCATTGATTGTCTGCCTATTAATGGAATTGGAGAAACCATGCTGTCAGCTTGAGATTTAAGATATCCGGATGAATCATACCTATTGGGTGAGACAGAAGTCTGGAGTCAGGTCTAGAATTCAAGGTTGGTAAAGCAGATGAGGCCATAGGAAGGGGAGCCAAATCTATTGCAGCCAGTAAGGTGCAATGAGGATGATTTTGCTCTTCAAGCTTGCAGCTTTCTGCAGGAATTTTGGAATTAGGGGAATTGGTGGGTAAGCATAAAGTAGACCAGGGAGCCAATCATGAAGTAAGGCATCCCTCAGTGATTCCCCAGGAGAGGGTGTTAGGGAAAAGTAGCTGCTGCATTTGTTGTTTAGAGGAGAAACAAAAAGATCTCAGTAAAGCTGACCCCAGTGACAGAAAATCATTTGTGTCACTATCATGTTGAGAGACCACTCGTGAGGTAAAAGAATGGAATTGCTCAATTTGTCTGCTGTCACACCGGACTTCCCTGGAATGTGCGTTGCTATAAGAAAGAGGTTGAATGAGATCACCCTTTGCCAAATTCTCAGTGCTTCTTGACACAAGGGGTATGACCTGCTTCCTCTTTCTTTGTTGATGTACTAAACTAATGACATATTGTCTGTTTGAATCACAACTGTCCCTAAAGGGAGGGCATCCTGGATGGCTTGCAATTCTAAAAGCACTGTTCACATATCTAGGACACTGATATGCAAACTGGCCTCCTCGAGGAACAATTGCCTTGGACTGTTTTCCCCAGGAAGTGCCCCCCAATTTGGGAAGCATCCATGGTCACTATGGCCTTGGGCTGAGGAAGAATGAAAAGATAGCCTTGTAAAACCTCATATGACTAAATCCACCACCAGGGGTATCTCTCATATGCCTAAGTTTCTTACTTGTGCTGACATGAAATCTTGCTAGAGGAACTAAGATTATGGCAGCTGGCATTGACCCCAAGGCCTCAAGGATCAATCGGGCTGAAATGTTGGTACTGTAAATTATTTTCCTGACCTGGAATCTTGAAAGAGGAAGAAAAGCTATCACTGATATCATGTTGAAGACTGCCCCTTTGAAGTCTAAAGTTTGACTTGGTTGTAACTTGAGACTTCTCATAATTTATGATTATCCACAGCTAAAAAACAATCTGAAGAATGTGATCGTTTGCTGTTTTTAGTAAATGCCTGGTCAGGGCAGTAATGAGCCAGCCATCTAGATATGGAAATAATCGGAATCCTTGCAGTGCCAGGTGAGCTACTACCACTGCCATGCATTTTGGTAAACACTCTGGGGACTGTGGTGAGGCCAAAAGGCAGTGCTCTGAACTGATAGTGACTGGCTCCCAGCCGAAAGCATAAATACCTTATGGACTGTCTGCTCATCTTTATGTGACAGTACTTATACTGAAGGTCTGTTGAGCACATCCAGTTGTCCTTGCCTAGGAAGGTTAAGACAGACTGAACCGTGACCATCTGAAACTTTGTCTGTCAAAATTAATTGTTCAAAGTGCGGAGATCCAAAATTGTTCTCCAGTCCACTGTTTTCTTTGGCACTAAAAAGAATCTTGAGTAAGTTCCCGATTCTAACTTATCTGGTGGGAACCTCTTGGATGACTCTTTTTCTAGCAGCTTTTGTAATTATAGTGCAGCTGCTTTCCTCTGACAGGGTGGAACATCAGGAATTTTGCATACAGTTGGGGTGGAAGGTAAAAGGGAATTATATAACATCTGGAAATAATCCTCTGCACCCAAATATCTCTTCTCTCTAGCCAGGCTCTCTGGTTCAAGGATAGTCAACACCTGATTGCCTCTAAAGGTGGACAATCGGGCCTCCTTTTAGGAACGCTGGTAAAGTCTATCAGAGAAAGAATTTCTGGACTTCTGGTTCAGCGGGCCTCCTCTGTTACGGGGGTGTCATCATCCATTAGAGTTCCACCCTTTGCTCCTAGGGGAACTACACCAACATGTGTCCTGAAAAGCACCCTGGCACTTTCTGAACCACATTTTCCAACCCCCTCATTGATCTCCAGAAAAAGATCTTTCAGGGGTTGAAAAACATATGCTGACTGCAGAAAGGGTCTTTCCATCCTTCTCCCACCTGAAGAATTTGTCCTTCACTTTTGGGCCAAACAATGAACTGTCATCAAAGAGTGCACTGATGGAGGAAGACTTGAAAGGCTCCACAAAAATCACATAAGCTCATCCAGGCAGTTCTCCTAATGGATACGCCTGAACCTGCTGTCCTTGATGCCCCTTTTGCTGCATGCGAGACAAGCCTCATGGATGAATTTGAAATGGATTGAAGGATAGCCAACTAAGAGGCCACAGACAATTGAGCCTCAGCAGTAGTGACCCCAAAAGGGGATTTTGAAAGTTCCTTGATCAAGTTCCTTTGTAACCTTGTAAAATGTGCCAAATAGTTCAGTGACCAAACAGCACAGGTCATTGATGCATAAACATGCTTCCCAAATCTGTCCATTGCCCTAGACTCCCTGTTATGGGGATGAACAGATAAACTTTGTTCAGCAAGTTCCCTCTTGGTGGTTGCCGCCATGACCATGGCATCCACTGGCACCCCCTTACTCCAGAATTCCTTCCCGAAAGGTGGAGTCAGAATCTGATCTGGCCTCTTAGGGATTGTCTCAACTGAGTCAAGTTCCTTCCATGCCTGCCTAGAGAACAAATCAATGAGCTCATCAGTGAGTGGAGTAACCCAGGAGGTAGACGGGCCAGCTCCAAAAGCTTCCAGAAATACTGACTCCTCCACTGAAGGACTGCTGGAGGACCAACCACATCTCTTCTTAGGGATCTCGAGAAGGTCTCCAAATGAGATGTCCTCCAGAGGAAATCATGGGGACCTTTCTCCTTCATCAAAATCAGTATTCTCAGTGACTGACTTTTGCAGAGAGTCCAAATGCCTCCTCTTGCACTTCCTCTTCTGAGGGACTTCCTCAGTGGGATGTTCTGGTGAAGTGTTGAAAGACATGGGAAGAACCTGTCAGGTGGTCTGGATGCCTTGAGCTGGCTGTTCGTGTGCCAAAGAATGATGCATCTCTAAATGCAGAAGCATCTGGGAACCAGACTGGAGATCCAAACGGGCTGGATCTGTCCATCCTGTCAGAATGGAAAACACCCTCTTCACTACCTCAAAGACAGAAGAGAAAGAAGGCAGCAACTCTGAGAAGGTAGGCTTCTAGAGCACTGCCTTCCTCTGCCCAAAGAACAACCTCCCCGAGATGGAAGTCAGGCTGAGTTATCCAATGCAGAAGCTCCGAGGGGAAGAGACAGCTCCAAAGAAACCTTGAAGTTTACTACAATGCCAAGGACCTGACAAGGCAGCTTCGGCTCTGACAGTCATCCAGGCTGAAGAAGCTGGAGCCAGTGCACTCAGAGAAATCTTCAGATCTGAAGATAACAGTATCTTCATATCTAAGCCAGAAGGTTCCGATCCAGGGAGACTGAAACAACCAGTAGGATCAGAGAAGGAGCAGGCAATGGTGGTGTAACAGACGGACAGGGTAGGATCCAGAAGGACACCCAATCTTTATCTGTGCCGAGAGGAATCTCCTCATTATTCTGTTCACATCTACCTCAGTTAGACTTCTGGATGAATGAGATGAGGCAAGGGATGGTGACCTGGAATGACATCGTTCCAGAAAGGGAGGGGGAGTCCTAAAAGGCACTGGATCAAAGGATGAAAAATATTTTGCTCTTGGTAGTGTCTTCGGGTCCAAAGAACTTGGACCCGAAGATTTTTTCATCAGATATGAGATATGAAGGAAGTGGATCTGAGCAGACTTCAGATCTGGTCTAATTTTTTTCTTCGGCAGCTCCAAGGAAGGAGTCAAAGAAGTAAATGGTCTTGGAGACTCAGTCAAGGTCTCTTTAGTTTTTGGCTTGGGGAAGAGAGCCCCATCAGCAGCATATTTTTCCTATCTGTTATGGCCCTAGGATTGAAATTTTTCCAGACATAAAAAATAGTTGGGTAAAATCTTGCCATAACCATAGATGTCCCTCTTTTCCATGTTGCAATATTCTATATTTTGGGTCTCCTCCTCTTGTTCCCTGAACATCTGGCCAGTCTTCAAACGTTTGCAGTCACTGCAAGGTGCGTGGGAAATCTGACGTGGCTAGATGAGCGTGGGCCATAAAAGTGATGTCGACATGCACCAGACCCTCAGAACTGAGCACCCCAGTCGGACCCCAGTCTCCAGGCAAGCTGTGAAAGTCCTGTGCCATCCAAGAAGGGAAATGTATGTTAACTGGGTGGGAAGGAATACAGCAACATGAAGAGAAGGATATCTATGGTTATGGTAAGATTTTACACAACTATTCTAGATCCTTATAAAGGATATAACAAAAACAGCTCAGGGCACAGAAGGTTGCAGAAGAGGAGTAATCAAGGAGAAGAATAAACTGCACTAAATCTTCCATGAACCAACAACGTTTATTGCATAAAAACAAAGGAAAAAATGTGAGCGCTTTCGCAATTATCAGTTTGATAATCGCGAAAGCACACACGTTTTTTCCTTTGTTTTTATGCAATAAACGTTGTTGGTTGATGGAAGATTTGATGCAGTTTATTCTTATTCTAGATCCTTCTATTCACATGTTGCAGTATTCTGTACTCTTGGGTGAGTGCCAAAGCTCACTGTGAGGAAAAGGGTGATGGTCTAGAGGTATTCTCTATGGGGAATCCAGCCCTGGACCTAGAAATTTGGTCTAGCTTGTAATGTTTGGTGAATGTGTGGACAGACGTCCAAATGGCTGTCTCTAGAATAGTGGAGGTGTCCAAACCTTTGAAAAAGGCTCCTGAAGAAGCCATAACCCTAGTGGAGTGTGCTTTAACCTTGCATCCTAACCATTTCCCATGGTGTGCATAGCAGAAGGTAACAGCCTTGGAAATCCAGGCTGAGAGTGTCTTGTTACTGCTTTTCCCAGAGCCATGCGGTGGAAGTAGACAAACAATGGGTCAGACTTCCTGACAGACTTAGTCTTGTGTAGGTAGAACCTAAGCTGTCTGTGCACATAAAGGGAGTGTAAGACTCTCTCACTGTTGCTTTGTGGGTGGGCAAAGAAGGTGGGGAGGTGGATGGCTTTGTTTAAGGAAAGCTCATTGACCACCTTGGGCATGAAGGATGGGTTGGTCCTAAGGGTTACCCTGTCTTTGCGGAATATGAGAAAGGGGGGAATGGCCATGACAGCTTGCAACTTGGACACTCTTCTAGCTGAAGTTAAGGCCACAAGGAGTACTGTTTTCCATGAGCAGTATTTCAGGGAAACACAAAAACAAAAAAAAGCCACGCCAACAACGTTAGGGATACTAGCTTTTAATTCACAATAAAATCCACAAAGCTTTCAGGTTCTAAAAACCCTTCTTCAGTTTACACAATTTGCCATCCTTTTTTTTGTGTTCAGTACTTCAGGGAAGCCTTAGATGCTGGTTCAAAGTGGGTACCATGAGCTTCTCCAAAACATAATTCAGGCCCCATGAAGGAGGGATGGGCTTCCTGGGGCCTGAGATGTAGTATTCCCTTTAAGAACAACTTTGCGGGCAATCTGGAAGCTAGAGGAGATCCCAGAGGCAGACAAGCTGAAATGGCAGACAGCTGAGACTTGATGGAGGAGTATGTTTATCCTGTCTGTAAGAGTTCACACAGAAAGGACAGTACTAAAGGGACCTCGCTATGAAAATGGTCCAACTGTCTCTGGAGACACTATATGGAGAATATTTTCCACTTGGATACATAAAATCTCCTTGTATTCGGTTTCCTGGCCTCCTGCAGGACTGTGAGCATGTCCTCATTGTATAGGTGTCTGTAAGGGATCAGAATTCTATCACTCACAGGGTGAGTTGTAGAGATTGCCAGTGTGGATGGATTAGAGATTCCTTGTCCTGTGTGAGAAGGTCCACTCTCTGAGGTAACTTGTGGTGATTGCCCTTGGCTAAATGCAGAAGGAGGAGAACCAGTGCTGTCTTGGCCAAAAGGGGATCACCAGCACAATTTTCAGTCTGTCCAGCTGAATCTTCAGCAGGACTTTCTGAATAAGAGGGAGGGGGGAATGCACAGAGAAATATCCCCTTCCAAGAAATTGAAAAGGCATCTGTTGCCCTCGCCAGAGGGTTGGGTAGCCTGGTGCAGGAGGAGAGGAGTTGTCTGTTCATGGGGGGGGAGGCAAACGGATCTATTTGAGGTGTACCCCATCTGTGGACTACATCCAGGAAAACATCCCTGTGGAGCATCTATTCGTGGGACTGTGACATGGACCTGCATAAGGTGTCTGTCTGCCTGAGAGTTCTGTTCCGAAGGGATGTAAACTGCCTGAAGTGTTACTCAATATTTCATGGCCAGCACCCACACTAGAAGAGCTAGTTTGTATAGCAGGTAAGATTTTATTCCCCCCTGTTTGTTGACATACCACAGAACTGTAGTATTGTCTGTGAATAGTTGTAGAGGGCCCTGTTTCAGTGCGGGCTGAAAAGCCTTCAAGCCTCGAAGAATTGCTCTCATCTCTGTTAGCATGGCAATACGGGGATTTTTGTACTCCAGAGGATGACAGTGCCAAGTCCAAATGGTTCTTAGGTACCACTGAAGCTTCCTCATGTGGAGTCTCACCAATAGTAATATTGGAATAGTGGAAGCGATGTGGCCCAGGAGCTTGAGGTACTGCCTGACAGTCATTTATTTGGTCTGAAGTACCAAGAGCAGGTACTGTGCTATGTTTTCCACCTTTTGAGGTGGTAGAAAGGCCTTCATGATATCTGTCCAAACCCTGCACCCTAGGAAGACTAGGTCCTGGGCAGGGGTCAGGTTGGACATGGGATAGTTTATCTGGAAACCCAGTGCCTGCAGGAGGGAGTGGGTTTTCTGCAAGAGGAGCAGGAGGGATTCTTTGCAATCCACCTGGATGAGAAGGTCATCTAGGTAAGGGAAATCTGGATCCCTTGAGCCCTGCAGAAGGCTATCACTGGTGCCAGGCACTTGGTGAAAACACTTGGTGCTGCAGAGAGACCGAAGGGCAAAGCCGAAAATTGATAGTGAGAAAAGGCCACAAAGAAACGTAGGTGTCTTCTGAAACTGGGTCTTATGGGTATGTGAAGGTAGGCATCCTTGATGTCCAAGGTGGCCATGAACCCCTGAGGCAAGATTAAAAGGAAGAGAGTTTGCAAGGTGAGCATCCAGAAAGTGGGCACTTGCAGGAAGAGATTTAGGTGAGAGAGGTCCAGGACTGGTCGCCAGGGTCCATATTTTCTTGGGACTAGAAAGACAGTGGAATAGAACTCTTTTCCCCTTTCTATCTGTTGAACAGGCTGGATGATGCCCTGGGCTGTGAGTTTGTCCAAAATGGTTTGAAGGAGAGGTAGCTGCTCTTTGGGGGGGGGGGCAGATACCCCTCTCAGCTGGAGGAGTGATCCATGTCAGAGTACCTTTTTTTATTATGGATAAGACCCACCTGTCTGTACTGATCTGGTGACAATGAGAGCCTTACTGATAGTGGGATGGGGGGGCTTCAAGAATGGCAGGTAGTCACAGGTTACCTACCCTATCTTGAAAAGTACAGTTGTATACACTTACCATAAATGTAGATGTTCGAGTGTATTCACTGTTGCAGTCATCACATTTGGGTTATCTGCCTGCAGGTAGCCCTCAGCCGGCCTGAATACCAGAGTCTTCTCAGATGCTGTCGCTTCTTCCATGATGTCAGGGGTATAAAACATGCAGCCGACGCCATTACATCAGTTTTTCTTGCCCCAAATGTCAGGTGCCCCCATAATAGGAAGCAATTAAATGGTATGGTAAAACCCCCATCAAAAAGAAAATACACAAGAAAAAACAGACATACCAATCATAAGGAGAGCTAGAGCCAAGAGAAGCCAGGGGGCTGGAGGGAGGAGGGTAACCAGGACTGCAACAGTGAATACACTTGAACATCTACATTTATGGTAAGTGTACACAACTGTACTATGTTCTTCGTGTTTCACTGTTGCAGTCATCACATTTGGGTTGATTCCCAAAGCTAAGGAAGGGAGGAGGAAGTTAAAGAGCATTAGGGCCAGCTATTAATCCCTGCAAGACTGCAGTGGCAAATCCAGCTCTGGATTTAGAAAAGATAGGCAAGTGGTAATGCTTGGTGAAGGTATGTACAGAGCTCCAGGTAGCAGCTTCTAGGATGTCCCTGGTAGGGACCCCTCTGAGAAATGCCGCAGAGGTAAATGCAGCCCTGGTGGAATATGATCTTATGCCCTGTGGGGTAAGTTTTCCATAGTGCTTGTAACAGAAATGAATGCAATGGGCTATCCATTTGGAAATGATTTGCTTTGAAATAGCCTTCCCCTATGCCCCTCCAGCAAAGCTAACTAGCAGCTGCTCAGATTTTCTGGTAGGCTTAGTCCTGTCCAAATAGAATCTAAGTTGTCTGTGCACATCCAGAGACTGCAGTATTCGTTCCCCTTTGTTTTGTGGATTAGGGGAAAAAGTAGGCAAATGAATGGACTGATTTAGCGCCACAGAAGACACCACCTTGGGCATAAAGAAATGGTTAGTCCTGAGGGAAACCCTGTCCGCATGGAAGATAATGAAGGGTTCCACTGCCATGAGGGCCTGTAATTCATTCACTCTTCTTGCTGAAGTAATGGCTAGAAGGAAGGCTGTTTTCCAAGAAAGGAATTTCAACTCAGCTGTAGCCGGCTGGACTGGGAGCTCTCCTGCGGGGGGGGGGGGGGGTCTTAAATTTTTGACCCCTCTAAGGAACTGCTTTAGCAAGGGGTGAGAGAAAAAGGGGTGACTCTGTATTATAATGTACTGAAATGGCAGAGGCATGAATTTTAATTGATGAGAAGGATTGCCCCCTGTGGAGCATTTCTGTTAAGTACTGTAGAATCTGAGGAAAGCTGGGCACCGTTCTGCCCATCCCCTGAGCCAGGCTCCAGGAACAGTATATTTTCCACTTTTCAGCATAGGATTTTCTAGTACTAGGCCTCCTTGCCTCCAGAATGACATCCAGTACCTGCTTACTGAGGGATGCAAAGGGTGAGCTCAAGGAATTAGCCAGGCTGCAAGGTTCAGGGTTTAAAGCTGAGGGTGCAGAATCTGGCCCGGCTGCTGGGACAGCAGGACAGGAGTCTGAGGCAGGTGCCATGGTTGTAGCAGTGCCATACTGTGCAAGAGGGGGTACCAGTGCTGGCGTGGCCAGTCTGGTGCAAACAGTATTGTCCATGGCTTGTCCTGTTTGATCTTTAGTAGAACCTTCGAGAGGAGAGGCAGAGGGGGGAAGGCATAAACTGAGAGGCTTTCCCAGGTAAGGGACAGGGCCATCCACTTTCCAAGCTTAGCTGTGGGGAGTTCTTGTGCAGAATTTGTTCAATTGGTAGTTCTGAGGGGAGACAAACAGGTCTATCTCTGGAGTCCCCCATTTATTCCTCAAGAGGGTGAATATTTTGGCATCTAGTTTCCATTCGTGTGGGTCCATGAGATTTCTGCTTAAGTCATCTGCCAGTGAATTTAGTAAGCCTGGCAGGAATTGAGCTTGCAGGTGTACATGGTAGCTCAAGGCTGTGTTCCACAGAGCCATGGCTAGTCTGCAGAGAGGGTATGAGTGGCTTCTACCCTGCTTGTTTATGTACCATACAACTGTGGTGTTGTCTGTCTTTACCAATAGTTGTCCTGGAAGAATACGGTCTTTGAAGGCTGTCAGAGCATTCTGTACAACTAACATTTCTTTCTGATTGATATGCAGGTGCATCTGTCTCCGGTTACATTTGCCCTGAATGCACTGCCCTGCCATGTGAGCCCCCCATGCATAGTCTGATGCGTCTGTTAGGGTTTGGGTGGCAGGGGGTAGAGTGAATGGGAGTCCCTTTTAGTGGTAGCAGGCCTCTGCCCACCAAAGGAACTCTGTGTTGATACAAGGAATGATAGAAATCATTGTTTCCAGGTCCTGAGAATGTTGACATCATAGGCTTTTTAGATACCCGTGGAGTTTCCTCATATGCAGTCTTGCATATGGAATTAGTAAAATACAAGAGGCCATGAACCCCAGGGCTTGCAGTATTTTCCTTGCAGATACCTGGGGTTTTGTGGCTAATAGTTTGAAGTAGGTTGTCAAGTAAACTTGCTTCTCTGGAGTGAGGAATGCCATCTGGGAAGTTGTGTTCAAGCTTGCTCCCACGAATACAATCTGTTGGCAGGGTACTAGGTGAGATTTCTTTCGTTGATGGTGTACCCCAATGAGGTTAGAAGTTCCTTTACAAATGCCAGGTGTTGTAATTGCAAGCCCTGGCTTTCTGCCTGAATCAGACAATCGTCCAAATATGGGTAAATATGAATATTTCTCTGCCTGCAAAATGCAACGGCTGGAGCTAGGCACTTTGTGCATACCCTGGGCGCAGTAGATAAGCCAAAGGGAAGTGCAGAGAACTGATAGTGCGTGTAGCCTGCTTTGAAGTGTAGGTATCTTCTGCAAGATTCCCTGATTGGGATGTGCAGTTATGCCTCTTTTAAGTCTTGAGTTGCCAGCCAGGTATCCTTGGCTAGCATGGGAAGAAGCTATTGCAGAGTTATCATTTTGAATTTTGGAACTACCAGGAAGGTGTTGAGAATAGAGAGGACCAGGACAGGACACCAGCAGTTGTCTTTTCTGGGTACCAGATAAAGTCTTGAATAAAAGCCTTGTCCCCTTTGTTCTGCTGGGACAAGCTGAATAGCCTTGATATTGAGGAGAGAGATCCTGCTATTGGGCCTCTGCCCGTTGATTTGGGAGTAGGTCTGGCCAACCATTTGGTGTTGGTAGGGTGTGGAAGTGGAATCTGTATCCTTGGGAAACTATGTTCAAAATCCAATTGTCCTGGATAATGAGTTCCCAGTTTTTTGCATGCAGAACAAGCTTTCCTCCTAAGGGAGCAGGTAGTAGAGCAGGGCTTGGAAGGGTTAAGGTTAACACATTGTGCCATTTTTTCATGGGGGGGTGGCTTACTACTCCCTGCTTTGAAAGTGAGAGCCCTCCACTGCTTAGGTTTATGCGAAGCCTGAGACTGTAGCCTACGTGGTCTGCTGTTCCTGGGTTTGGACTGAAAAGGCCTACAAGGGACTGGAAAGGATCAGTTCTTAGAAGGCCAACGCCTACTGAATCTGGGTGGCTATACTTGTAGGAAATCTTTAACAGTTTGCATAGATTTAGCTTTTTCCTCCATCCTTTCGAGGACGACTTCTGCTTTGTTGCCAAAAAGGCGGTCTTGGTTTAAGGGAGCATCCAGTAATTTAGCTTTTACATGATCTGGCAATGTTTTGTTCCTTAAGCCAAGCATGCCTTCTAAGTACAGACCCAGTGACAGCAGCCCTGCAAGATGCTTCTAAAGCATCAAAACCACATTGCAAAGTATGTTAACCAACTTGTTCTGCAGAATGCATTAAATCCTGTAATTCTTTGCGTTCAGTACAGTCAGGAATCAACATCATTTTCTGTTTAAGTAGCCCCATAACATGCTGCTGATACTTTAACATATGAAACTGGCAATTTAAAGCCCCGATGGCCAAAGTAGCAGAAGTGTATACCTTCTTACCTCATCTGTCTAAGGCTCTAGAATCTCTATCAGAAGGGGTAGGATTTTTGGCAGCAGTAGCCTTAATGCCTGTTGGTCCTTGGGAAATGGTCTCTGGATACGCAGAAGGATTCTTGAAGAGGAACTTGTGAGAGTCAGGTACTCTAATACCTGTCAGGGTTTCTGGGAGCTGGAGGTAAAGTGTCTGGGGAAAGGCTAGATTCTGAGAAAGCATCATCTACAATGTCCAGAACAGGAGGGATAGCTAAAGGCCTGTTGTTGACATAGGAGTAAGAATTCCCTAAGCCTATTTTTGGAGTCAGAGTAATCCTGGCTTTCTCAGCAGAAATGCTCCCTAAGAGTGTGCAAGGTTTCACCGAAAGAAAAATCTTCTGGAGAGGAAGCAGAGGGAATGGAATCCTCTGCAAAAGAATCTTCATAAGTAGATAAGGTCAAATCCTGGTAATCAGAAGGAGCAGAAAAATCAGATTCCTGATCAGAAGAATCAGAAAGAAACTCAGTTCTAGGACTCTTAGAGGGGGAAGGCTGGCTTCCCCTAATCAAGGTAATGAGGTCTTCAGCCATTCTAAGCATTTGTTTTTTAGGCATATGGGCCTGGGCCTGGGCCTGCAGTTTGGTTGTCGGTTTTCTAGGCGTGGTGCGAGTTTTAGGCCTGGATGAAAACAATGGCATCGGTTTGATATGAATGTCTGTAGGCCTGAATACACTCTCAGAAGCCGGTGCCTTCACAGCGACTCCAGACCCATCCAAGGTAGAGACATCCACAGGTTCCATAGTCGAAGAAGCATCTCGCAGCATACCGGACTCCGAATGGGTCTTAGTAGAGGCCTGCGATTCAGAAGTAGCGGGTAGCAGGGGCTGCAAAAGCACCTCACTGAGTACTGGCGGACTGGTGACTAGCTTAACGGAAGCGTCATCAGCAGTTTTGGACCTAAGCGGTCTGTCTCCATCTTTATCCTTACGTTTTTTCAGAAGATCGGTAGTTGGATGGCTTGACGAAGCCATTTTGGAGTACAGAGAACAAGTATGAAAATAATTAGCTGCAAAAATAGCCAGATGACGGATAATTCAGGCATTGAATAAGGCACAAAACCGACAATGAGGGACGTTGTGGTCTAGGCCTAAGCAGGGGATGCAGTAAGAATGAAAATCTCTATGAGGTATTTGCTTTTCACAGTTAAGACAATTGTTAACTTTTACTGAAATCAGTTAGAGCAAGAAAAAGGATCCCCAACGGGGTACTTAGCTTTTTTGAAGACTTTGGGTCTGAAACTCGAAAATGAAAATTTCAGGAGTTGGCTGACCTGCACTTGCGAACTGCTTCTGCTTTGGGCACCGCACGGCAAGAAAGACAGATGTAATGGCGTCGGCTGCATGTTTTATACCCCTGACGACCTGACGTCATGGAAGAAGCAACAGCATCCGACGCAGAAATCTGAAGACTCTGGTATTCAGGCCGGCTGAGGGCTACCTGCAGGGAGATAACCCAAATGTGATGACTGCAACAGTGAAACACGAAGAACATCTGTGGTTTCTGTGCTGTTGGTTGTGTAGGTCTGTCAGGAGTGAACTGTTTCCTGGCAGCTTTCCTAGGTCTGGATAAGGGAGCGGGAGCAGAGTGCTTCCTAATAAATTGGGTTTTAGATGGGTAGTTTCTATGAAACTTGGGGATAGGAGAGACAAACAAGTGGTTTACATCTTGTAGCTCCTTCATCTTTTGTTGCAAAGTCTTAAATAGCTCTGCAACCTTGCAGTCAAACAGTGCTGAGTTGTCTAAAGGGGCCTCAAGGAGTTTTATCCTGATGTCATCAGGTAGTGGTTGAAGCTTTAGCCACAAATATCTTCTGAGGACAGAAGCTGATGCTGCAGATCTAGCAGAGGCCTCAGCAGCATCATAGTTGCACTTAATGGAATGTCTAGGGACCTGGGAGGGCAAGGAGATGAGCCTGGACAGTTGAGCTTTGGCCAGGGAATCAGGGATGTCAGACAACGGTTTAGTACCTTTTTCCAAAACAGCTAGGGCATATTTGGACATGTGGGTCTGATAACCGATTGCCCTCAAAGCCAGAGTAGAAGATGTGTAGACCTTTTGGCGATATTGTACTTGAGGGCCTCACCAGTTCATTTCGCGCAGAAGTGGGCTTGTTGCGAATTGAGTGACAACCCGGTCTGCATATGTAATTTGCTCGTGCATACATGATATGAGGTCTTGCAAATCTCACTTTACGGTCATTCAGTCTATTTAATCAGAAAACCCGAAATTTTAACAGCACACTCTATAATTCAGGAATTTACAAACATGCAAAAAATGACAAATAACACCCATAACACGTACACTTTCCTAGTGTTAATACAGTTGACCTAAGTCAACGGTCAGAACCACACCTCTCGCACAGTATGTGACATGTGTTTTGCAGCTAACATTTGATTTTGCTGAATCTTTTTTGGTTTCATTTGTTTGGACAGTAAAAAGCCTGGGAGGGTGGCCTAATGGTTAAGGTGTTTGCCTTACAAACACAAGGTGCAGGGTTTGAATTTCACAAGGGATAATTGGCTAGGCTTAAAATAGCTCGCAAGGGCAATTAGCCTAGTACTAATCTATGAACCTATAAATGTGTTTTGCTGCTAACGTTTGACGGTTTCGTTTCTTTGCTGGTTATGGTGCAATAAAACCTGTCAATTACTGAGGTTGGTAACAGTTTACCGGTATATTTATTGTCATATTACATGTCAGTGTGCTTGTTTTCTTTTTACATTTTGTTGTACATTCGGAGGGAATGCATATTCATGAATGACATATCACGGGGGTGGGTTTTGGGTGGGGCTTGCTACTGCGCATCTGGTGAGGCCCTCAAGTACAATATCGCTGACCATTTTACGCAAACTTTCCACAGCCTTGCTTGTCTTTGTCCGTAGGGAAGAGGGAAGAAGGAAGAAGTTTGAATGCCTTGTCTGTAGAGACAGATTGTGCCCGGGTCAGATGCAGGACATTTCACTAGGAATTTAGCTGTCTTGGGAACTTTGTAGAACCTATCAGGCCTGTGGAAAACACGAGGCTGTGAGTCTGTATTCAAGGAAGCTGCACTGAATGCATCATGAAATGCTGGCAGTACTGGGAAGGACAGCTGAAGGTTCTGTACCTCTGTCATCTCAGATGAATCCCATTTAAAGTGATCCTTCATCTTAGCTATGGTTTCCCCAAAGGTGAGATTTTCTGCTGAGGAATCTGCTTCAGCAGATTCTTCCTCTAGGGAGGCATAGCCAAGAGGGGAGAGGAGTTGAGAAACATAGGAGAGTGATTCTTCTCAGGTGGAAGAGGAGGAATCCTCTAATTCCTCCTCAGAGGAGTCTAAGGCTTGGGGCCTAGGACTCAACACAGGGGGAGGGACTGGTGAAGCTACTGAAGCAGCAGGTCTCAAGGCCATGAATGCATTAAAAAGGCTTTGTGAGAAAGCCTGCCAATCTGGTTGACTTTCCACAGTAGGAGAGGTATGCTTCCTCTTTTCTTTCTTCTTTAAGGAAGGCCTAGCAGGCGTCTGGACTGGAGTAGACCTGAGGTCAGAAAGCAGCATGGTAGTGGAGGAATCCACCCGGTTGGCTGATGCAAGCCTATGTTCCCCCTTGGCTTTGGAAACCGATGTCTGCAGGGCCTCTGAAGATGTGCCTTCCGCACAGGGTTCTGTGGCTTCCACGTTGGTACACACTGTACCCGTGTTGGCGGTAACCGATTGTTCCTCCGGCCCATCGGCCACAGGATGAACGTCAGGAGGCGAAGACTCAGCTACAGTTACAGGCCTTAGGGTCTTGGCCTTTTTCTTGGGTGGCTCAGTGGGTAGATCGGACAGCCACTCCATACCTTATGTTAACCTCTTGAGAAGCTGATTCTCCAAGTATATACTTAAGGCATGGCATCTACTGCGCAGAGTTTTCGGAACGAAGGCCTGGCAAATGGAGCAGGCCTTATGGTCATGGGATGGTCCTAAACAAAAGAGACAGACCTCGTGGGCAACCTTATGTGGAATCTGATGGCCGCACTTGCACTTACTCTTTCTGGATGACATAAACAAACGCTAGCATGCAATGATTCAGAAAGGAAGGGTCCCCAACAGGGTACTTATCTCAAAGATCCTAGATACGATAACAGTCGACATTCGACTGGTGGTAGAGAAGTTCTGAGGTTTGGTGCATGCAGACATCACTTTTATGGCCACACTCATGTAGCCACGTCAGACGTCCCACACACCTTGCAGTGACTGCAAACTTTTGAAGACCTGGTGGACGTTCGGGTAGCAAGAAAAGGAGACCCAAGAGTAGAGAATACTACAACATGTGAAGAGAAGGACAACAATCTTCTTGCAGATGTTGAGGGCCTAAACAATAAACACAAAGTTTGAGCATCTAAAAATGGTAATTTATGTCCACACCTCTGACATTTTTTGAAGCCAGGGGGTCCTTTATCAGACAAGACAACTCACAACAGAAAAGGAGATAGAAAAATAGAGAATGAAGAAAGTTTTTTTTTTTTTTTTTTTTTTTTTAATCATAATAAAGAGAAAGAAATATCGGCTATGGTATGAAAAGCTACACTAATATGTACTATAGAAATAAAATCTTATAGATTATATGAAAAAAATGTTTCAAATCCTGCAAGGCTTTACCCTTACCCTGGAGAGACTTAAAAAGTTCTACAGCAGCAGCAGAGGCACCAAATAGATTCTTGTTATCCAGAGGAACATCCAATAGTCTGGCCTTAATGTCATCAGGCAAAGACTGAAGACAAAGCCAAGAGTAATATCTCATAATAGAACCAAATGCAGCAGTCCTGGAGGAAGCATCAGCTGCACCGTAACTACATTTAACAGAGTGGAGGGCAACTTAAGAGTTGGAAACCAACAATGAAAGGGCAGAAGCCTTCCCATCAGACTCAGAAAGGACAGAAATTACCTGGAAATCTGAGCAAGGAGGGTCAAAACATACCTAGTCATACGAGTCTGACAGTTAATGGCCCTAAAAGATAATGTGGCAGCAGTATAAACATTTTTGCCCACCCTCTCCATGGTCCTACTATCCTTGTCTGAAAGAAGCGGCTTGGTAGAGGGCAACAGCTTGAAGGGCTTGTTATAAGACATGGGCACTACAGAAGGATCAGCAGAAGGGCATTTATACAGAATTTTACATCAGGCACCTTGTAAAATATGTCAGGTTTCTTGGGAGCTAGGGTTTAAGAATCACGGGCCACAGAAGCTGCTGAAAAGGTATCCAGGAGGGCAGCCAGAATTAGGGGAATTGCAGAAGGCTTGGGATACTCCATCTGAATGAACTAATAATACCTTTCCAGATATCAGAAACTTGACAGTAATCCCAGTTAAACAATTCCATCATTCTGATAACAGTGTCCCCAAAGGAGAGTTCTTCTAAAGGGGAAACTGGACCAACAGAATCCTCTTTCTCTGAACCACAGTCCAAGGGGGAAGGGATTTTTTGAATAGCAAGCTAAATCCTCTTCCCCCAAATCCTGAGCCTCATTAGAGGAATCGTGCTCCCTAGGTCTTGTAAGACGAGTGGAAGACCAAGAGGGGCAGGCACAGACACCCCTTGAGGAGGCTTTAAAGCCATTCATTTTTTTATTTTATTTATTTCACATTTGTTGACCGGAATTATCCAACTGAGCTGAAGAGCCCTTTTTCAGCAGAGCCCCAGTGAGAAAAGCTCCACAAACAATAAAGTTAAACAATTAAAAAGAATCATAAAGTTAAACAATTAAAAAATAACAAAAAGGATACAAAATTTTTTTACAATAATGTTTTTACAATAAATGTAAATAGGAAAGCAGTATAGCAACATGTACAGTTTTGACAATAGAGCAAGATGAGCAAGAGTCATAACATACATTTGCAGTTACTGTACATCATCATAATTGAGGGAGAGAGAAGAGAGATGCAAATTTTTAATAGAAGTGTAAGGAGGTTGCTCTAATGGTAAAGATGCTACATACAACAGAGTATTGAACAACCCCTGAGTAAAATCATGGCATTCTCTTTGGGTATCCTTAACTGCAGGGAAATGTGCACGGTTTTAAGTTTCTTTTTCTGTGGGACATGTACATAAAACACCCTGGGAGGGTCAGACCCATGCAGACCCCTCAATAAGAATAATAGAGTTCCATCCTCACTAAGATCTGCAGAATCCCCCTTGGTCCTTCAAATATAATCAGCTGAGGTTCCCCCTCAATGCATGGAGCAGACATTTGTAGACCCTCCGAGGTCATGAAAGAAGCCAGATCCATGCTGGCCTCCAACAGGGTCATGGCAAAGGAATCCAAGGCAACTACCAGAGGATCCATCGGGCTTTCACTAGCCTTGAGAGAGACATCTGGGAGAAGCTGGACAGCAGCCAGATCAGACCTAAGTTTTTGGCCTTTTTTTTTGCTGATGGCTGACCTTCTGGACAGGAAGACTCCACCATATTACCTTGAGCCAACAGCTTAAGACATTGGTTTCAAGGTAACCAGATAGAGTATTTACGACTACATAGGGTCTTGGGGACAAACACCTGGCAGACAAAATACTGCATATGGTCATGGGAAGCACCCAAACAGACTAGACACTAGTCGTGATAGTCTTTATGGGTCTCCCACACTGACATTTTCTCTTTCTGGACTACATGAAACCAATCAATACTAAAGAAAAAAGAAATATAAGGATAAATCCCAATGGGGCACTTATCTGAAGAATGGCTCAGGAACCAGCACAGAAGAAAGGTATTCAGACTGGCAGAACAGAAGTCCTGACTGTGTGCATCCATACATCATCTTTATGCCCTACACCTTGCATGGAGAGCGTACATGTGATACACAGTGTCTATAAATACTAAAGGCTTTGGTAAACTGGCCAGACATTGAGCTATCCTTGGCAGGAGATCCCCTCTCAAGAATACTGCAACTGTGACATGGGAAGAACATCATCTTAGAATTAATCGTTCATCAAGACTTATGGTATAAAACATTCTGACAAATTCATTACATACTGGGTATAAAAGCAAGGGGTACAGTTATGGCCAAAACAGAATGGTGGGAACAGTGACCCACTTAGAAGTCCCTCTCAAAGATCTAAAGTGAGTGCTCTAATATCACCATCAGTGGACTTCTTCCAGTTCATCTCCTTCTCCCAACCTCAGACTCTGGTTCAAGTCCAAGGCACTCCTAATTCTTCTAGTAAACTCTTGTGCTTTTTTCGGTCGCTCAAATATCCCCCTTTGGAACACTAGAAAAGGTTTCACTGGCAAATTATGAGCTTTATTATCACAAGAATGAGAAACAAAGTCCCCTTTGATGGCTCACTTTTTGTTGGACAAACTTTTGCATTTCCTCCTTAGCTTGTTCTGGATCAAAAAATTACTTTGACTGTCCAGGAAAAAAATATTCTAAAGACAGCTGGACACAGCAGCTTGAATCGCATATCTGCCTCTTGGTATTCACTAATTGTGGGACAAATTTGCTTCTCTGCTGCTTGAAGTTCAATTAATAATTTTCCACAAACGCTGTCTCCAATTTTCAACATTTTGCCCTTTTGCCACAGTTTTGTCGGGATGAACTCTCTCTGCTGGTACAATTGCATTGTTACTTACACAGCTCTTGGTTGCTTTCTCATGGCTGGGTTTGGAACGCACACATGATGTGCCCTTCAATTAACAAATCTTGCTGTGAAGTACCAGTCCAGTTACTTATTTGTCCTTTCATAAAATTAATCCAGTCTGTTGCTTCAGTTTCCCTTGTACAGCAGAAAATTTCAGGTTTTCTCTGCATGCTCTGTTCTCTATTTCTACAATGCCCTTCTAGAGCAGTCTAATAGTCACCATTTCTACATTTGGCCTCTGACTTTTGCAATTTTATCAATTCATCTGAGTAGCTAGTCAAAGCTTTTTACATTTTTTCCAGCCTTTTGTTATTTCAGTTGATATACTCTTCCAATGTTTCATTTATTTTAATCATCTATGAGGACATTTGATATGCTTTTTTCCTCAAAATTACTGGAAGCCATCTCTTGTACCAGAACCGGAGCTTGAACTGCTTTTTGCTGAACAGCTGCAAGATTTTTCCCCAGTCGGTGTTAGCTCTTCACCTTTTCTAGTTGATTTTCTTTCAGGCTCTCTAAGTTTCTTCTTTGCTGGCATCCATGCCATGTACTTACTAGCCTGTAACTGAATTTTACTAATACAGGCAGAATTACTGGCCCTTATATAATAGTCCCTTTTTTCACAATAGGACAGCTGCAATCAAGATGCTGATCAGTGCACAGCTATCTTGGAAAAGCCACTATATGCTGTTCTTGAACCCATACAAGGTAAGTAACATTAGACTGCTGTAGTGTCCAATGGAAAACCACCAGGAAGGTGCATGGACTGGGGGTGGGGAAGCTATGGCCAGAGACCAAAGCAGCTGGAGTTCTTCTCATTAAACATAAGAAGAAACAGAGGAGACATGACATACGAGTGCAACATCATGTCAGAGAGAGATGTGGAGAGTTCATCCTGAATAGGTAGGACAGAGACAGGAAGGGCACAGGTCACATACTGTAAACACTAACCGTTCTCTAGAGATGCAAAAGTGCTGCTTCAGACAATTGACTGTGGAACCATGGAAGGCACAAGTGGAATGAGTTGGTGAACAGAGAATCAACAAAGACATTTGGAAGGTGATGGGGTATGTGAAGAACAGTGAACTGAAGATGGTGATAGAGGGGTGCTACAATGTTAAATGCAGTTACAGGACAGACAGGCTTATTGTCTACACCTGCCAATAAGGAAAAGCTAAGCCCTCCTGCCAAAATCACATTCTCTGATCTTTATGGCACAGTAATGTTTGAGCTAGAGTTCTGATATATACTGATGCTCACTTTTATATATAAAGATAATAAAAATCAAATTTTTGAGAGAAGTTTCAAGAAACATTTGCAATTATACCTCCAGTTTGCCAGGGAAAAGGCTCTCAAACTTCTTCTGCAGGCTGAATGTAAAAGTCAGCCATCCCATGTTAGATGCCTCTCGGCCTTGCCAGAAATAAACAACACACTGAAAATCTTCTTCGGGCTGCTTATCTTCATCGTCACCCTCTTCCTCATCCTTGTTTTCTTTGTTTTCTTCTTCATTGTCAACCGGTACCCAATACCTATAAAAAAATAATATAAAAAATAAGCTAACATACATGCCCTACACTGTTTATGAAACAATACTATATCTTTTTCCCCTCCAGTTTCCTTGGGGGTCTCTCTCCAGTCCCCAGGTGAACTCAAATTCCAAGCAAGCTGCCGCACCCAAAATGTTCTTACTGGTCCAACACACTTCTTCCCAGGCAAAAATGCTACCATCTGTGCTTCCCCCTAGAGTTCAGAGTACACAGTCATTCTTTGAAAGACTATACAGGGCAAGTTGGTGGTGGCAGCTGGTGGGGTGATTACCAACTAGGCAACTGGCTACTCCACAGTTTTGACCAGTTAGTTTCACTGTTCTCTGGACTACACAGAGGTAATGACATCAGAGGTAGCACAGAAATAACCATGGCTTTGCACCAAGTTACACCATCATCCCAAAATAGTCTTCCACCTGGCTTATGTCCTTCCTCATCCAAAGGTGGATAGCAGACCTCAAATTGCTCAGTTTACTGGAATTTAGGTCACTGTCATATATGCACCAATAAGTCATTCCTCTCCCTTGTTTGCATAAAACAGTTCAAAACAATTTACTTGCTAGTAAAGAATCCCACAAGCAACTTGTTTAATGGTGCTCTTTACATAACTGTGTCTCACACCTATAGTAACTAAAGGTCTTCCCTCAGATAAGCAGACAGAAAACAAAGTAAATGTGTGAGCAACAATGATGGTTATTACCTCAGCAAAGCTGTACATGAAAGGGGGGCACTTGCATGCACTTGTACTCCTCCTGCAGTTGTATCAAGCATCATGCTTAATTAACTAATGTAGGCATACAAAACAATACACTGCACTTCATGAGTATACTAATGGAGACAACGAAAATGCTTTTTGTAGATAAATACTGAAAACAGCATAAGACAATAAAATGTACTGTGAAAAATGCTGTAAAGCAAAGTAAAATAACACAAATACAAACCAATACGGATATTTCCGTATTATACTGGTTGATCTGCGAGTGTTGCCTCCTTGAATAGTCCTATGAACGGGTTCATCCTCACCACCAATCTTCAATCACTTTCTTTTTTTAAGAAGTTCCCATATACGGAGATACAGGTACACCAGTAACTATATAAACTGTGTCATAATATATCAGCTACATAAGCATCCTTGTTCTCTGCGTACAACAGCTTTCTACTTAGTCACTGGCAAGAAGCTTCCTGCAAATCAAGAACATACAACAAAGATCTGCAACCTTCATTGCAAACAAGGGATATATTAATATATACTTGCCAGACTGCAGACAGCTCCATTTAAAGCTGGAAGTAGAGCAGCTTGTCTCAGGGAGAATGACAGGAGGATATTCTTGACCCATTAAGAAGAGTCCTCATTGTCCAGTTAATCTATGTAGGAATCCTTCTTGTCAGGTCCCTTGGCTGAGTTGAATCCCAAGCAGTAACCCACTAGGGTACAGAGAGCCAGAGAACCACACCAGAAAAAAGCGCTGAGAAGACGGACTTCTGAAGAACAATCCAGTGAGAAGAGGTCAAATTTTAAGATTCACAGGTATGCCAAAAATGCTTAGAAAAGGGAAGAACCAAAGATCAGACTTAGTTTGACAAAGAAAAGACTAAGCAAACACTGGAGACAGCTATTTCTAAAAGAAGTGGACTTCAACAATAGTACACAAAATGCAAATGTCAACCTAGCAAGGAGTGGGGGCCAGTACCTGGTAGCTCTTCCTTCCCTGGGGACAGACCAGTCTAACAAACCAGTACAGCCATCTCAGGAAACAACTGAGAATGACATACTCCTCCAGGAAGTGATAGCTCCCCCTCTTTCCTTCCAGTTTCTGCATCCACAAAAAGGACAAATGCAGGGACAAAAGCAAGACCACCTTTCTCAACAGAAGTGAAGCAGAGGGGAGAGAATCCAACTCTAGAAGGTGGGTAAATGTGATTCCCACTAATGAAAACATGAAGCTAAATGCATCACTGGCAAAGGAGGAGCCCAAATGGAAGGGAGTTTATCCCAAGGATGAAGTTCAACAATACTGAACACAAAGGCCAATAAGTGGCAGTCAAGGCTGCAAAACATGAAACCAGACCCTCTTTGAAAGGGAAAACTTTTCCAGATGGGAACAGGAAAGCAGCATAGGTTCATAGGCTGGTTACTAGGCTATCAGCCCTAGGGCCTATACAAGCCTAGTCATAACAATTCCCTGGCTATTTCTTCCCACACTGTTTACTTCCCTGGACCCCTGTCTAGCAGGGCGACTGACGTGATCCCCGGGGTGAATTTCCTTTCTCCCATCCAATCGTCATGGTTCCTTTTGAAGAGGGCCAAAGAGGCACTCTGCTTGACATGTATGGATAATCTGTTCCAGAGTCTGGGGTGTCTCTGGGTCAGGAACCTATCCCTCCAGCATGTTTTGTTTATTGTGATGACAAGGTTTAGATCCCTGGAGCAGTGGTTCTGAGGGATTGGGATTTCTTTAAGTGTAGCATGTCCAACAGCTCTGGGTTTAACATGGCCTTGTATGTTAAGCAGAGATCGCCTCTGAGTAGACGATGTGCGACAGAGTATAGCTGGAGTTTTTTAAGGCGGTCAGCGTATGGCATCTGCTTTAGGCCTGTGATTCTTTTAGTGAGGTATTTCTGCGGCCTTTCCAGTTGTTGCAGATGTCTTGAGAGGTATATACCAAACGGGGCGTTGTATTCTATAATGGGTCTAATGAGGGATGAGTTCAAAACAAAACTCAGTTATCTAGTAATTTACTTCTGTCCTGGCCTCAAGTAGAAACAGTGGGTAAAAGAATGGAAAGTCATGAGAAACAGAACTAATCAAACACAGGTTTTCACCTTCTGTTCTAAAAAACAAAACCACATTTTACATTTCAAAAGTGAGAAGTTCTGCTCTGGGTGCTTTGGGGGCTGTCTTCCACACCTCTATAATGTATATAATAAACTCCGGGTTACATAACAAAGTGGAAAGGGAGAACAACAGAGTATGAGAAATTCATTATTTCAATTAAGTCTGTCTGCAAATGACTTTTTGCTGTGTTCAGTAGATAGGTTACCAGAAGAATGGTTAGGAACCCTTGCAGGAAACTTTGACCAGAACAAGAATCCAGAACCTCCAAACTGCCCACAGCAGACCAAATGGGGAGAGACAGGATACCGATCAATCCAAAATGAAGACCACGTTCACTTAGAAACATAAGTTAAAGTCTTTTCAGCAGCCCTAAACCTCCCAAGATAGGGCTAATTGTCACCAAAACAGTGAGGAATGTTCCTGAGCAAAACCAGGAAGGGCTCCCAATACTGTCAAAGGAGAGCAGATCTAAACCCATGGTCCACTTGGCAACCACAGGATGCTTCAAACAAATTTCATCAATGCCCCTGAACTCAAAGAACAGACAGATTCAGCAAGCAGAAGAGAACAATACAGGATTCCTCCAACCATAATGGGGAAAACAAAATCAACTCTACCTGTAGTCACAAGAAAGAAAGAAAGGACCATTAGCTGCAAAGGGATGGAAGGACTGATCTCATTCTGCAATTCCAAAGTGTCTCTGAATGACTGCCATCACATTCTCACTGAAAGGAATAAGAGCTGCTGAGAGAGACAGCAAAGCCCAGCAACCAGGCAAGGCTCCAAGAAACTGATTGCTCTCTGCAAGGGAGAACTGTCTTTTGTACCTTTAGTCCCATGCCACTACACCATGCACCACCTGCCAAACTAAAACAGGACAGGTCACAGAAAGTAGAATCCATCATCAAAAAGGCTAGAATTTCAGCCCTCAAGTGAAAAAGGATGCTAAGCAAAGATTAGATGAGCTAAACCCTAAAGTATCAATCTGCTGTGAGTAACAGTAAGGGCACAAAAATGAATACCTACCTAGAGTTCAGTACAGAAAGCCCAGTGGTTGGCAGCTTCTAATGTAGGTCTCTGGTTCCCCTGAAACAAGAATACCCAAAGAGAAAAAAAAAAACCTCAAAGGAACTACATCAAAGAGCTATAAAACAACAGTGCAAAAGCATTCCAGACAGAAATCATTTTTCAGAATTACTGCAGAAGAGAAGAACATAACTCAGGGAACAGGGACAGAAAAGCAAAGAACCAGATGAAGCACTTGTCTTGTTTTGGTGAGTGTAGGCTCCCTTCTCCAGAATATCAAACTCACAAAGGAATCCACCTAGCAATGACTAAAAATTAAAGCACTCCCAACTAGCCATATGGTTGCCACCTATCCGGTATTTTCAGAATTATCCATAAATCAGAATCTTTGTCTGGTAATCCAGAAAGCACTGTACAAACTCCAGTATTCTGTTTAGCAGCACAGACACAATGCCACAGTTTGTAAAAATGCAACCTCTGACTAACCTCTTATGAAAAGCATTGCTGATGTGACGTGGTGAAGTTTAAAAAAAAAAGGGGGGGGGCATTCTGCCTCCTACTGATGTACATATTTATGTCATATAAATGGGTGCAGAAGTTGGTGGAATGGTTAGGGAAGTGAGTGGAGAGAGGTGGGGCAATAACTGGTGCAACAGGTGTAGTTTAAGCCCAGTTTTCTCCACAAAGAAATGTGGCAATCCTAATTAGCCAAAGGCTGATAGTACTTCATGGAAACACAGGCAGCACAGTTAAAGGCTGACTCGAAAAGGAAGAAAGGCCAGACTGTCCAACAAGTCATTACCTTAGGAGGAATCCAGAACAGTAAACAGAGAAGGACAAACCATGCAAGATCTCACAAGTTGCAGACTCCCCAAAAGGGAGGCCATTCAAAGAATGGTTCAAAAAACTGGAGGCTTAAAAATCTCAAACTCAGCAACAAGGATATCACTGCCCCCCTAACATGACCCAAGGTGATAGAAAGCCAAACAGACACACACACACACACACACACACACACACACACACACACACACACACACACACACACACACACACACACACACACACCACTCAATTCCTCATGCAAATGCTTGTTTTATTATTTCTAATATGTATACTGTAACTAGAAAGCAGGTTTGGTTTTAAACAGTGGACCTCTGCTTTTAAAGTGACTCACTGACAAATTACTCAAGGAATTCTAACATATATCCTAACTAGCACTGTCATGATGTTGCAATGGCCGGAGAGAGGAATTTGATCTAACATACCATTGTTGCAATAATTTGCTGCATTTCTTTCTTTTTTCTAATGATGAATCTGCAATTAGGTTTTGGTCATAAATTGTTGGTTATGTGCAGTTTACAGGTTAAGTTGATGTGCAGCTTTTTTGTTGTGCATTGCAATGTATTGTGTTGTCAATAGGTAGTGTTTTCACTATGATTTTACTGTTAAGATCCACATTCATAGTGTGTGCACTTCTCTGTATTTTTCTTTCTCTGTACACACACACACGTATGTATAAGTACACAAACACAGACACACACACGCACACATAAATACATGCAGTTCATGTGTGCAGATGAAAAGCCAGGAGCAAGAACAGACAACATTCTTCCTCCCACTTTTCCACCACCTCAGAAATATTATACAATGAGCTCTTCTACAGAACACAGAACCTGCAAAGGAAGACATAGCAGTCTTGCACATAAAAGTGTCCAAATTCTTCCTCGGGTAATCGTGCAAACTTCTTCCCTTCCAGAACAAATCCTTCCATTCCATCAAGGTCTTCATTCCACTCCTCCATCAACTGTTCAGCCTTAAAAGTGAGGCAAAAAAAAAAAACACCACTGTTAATATACCCCAAACAAGATACGTACTGCTCCCAAACAAATTAACCTCATTATAATATGATCTCTTCTACAGTTACTACAAGGCAAGGTTTCAGTCCAGTTAATTCATATTACAGGAGAGTCTGTAATCTCCTCTTCTATATAAACAAGTCAGCTTGCAACAACATCTTCACCCAATACATCTCTTCAAATTACAGTTCTGTCACTCTCTGTCCTACTAATTTCACATTTTAGCATTGGTTCTTAGGCCTGGTGTGTTTATATTTCCATGTGATTTTTCACTGATCTAGTTTTAGTAAATTACCAAATTACAGTACAACCTTTTTCCTTTTAAAACACTCTAATCTCAGTACCTGCAGGATTTCTACTAAAATAAGCAAAGGACATCACTGTAAAGTTTCAGCTACTAACCATACAACTCTGCTGTCTTCACTTATTCATAACTGGCCCTCCCCCAGTGTACAAAAATGTGTAGTGACAACAGAAGACAAAAAAGTAAATGTTACCACTGCCCTAACTTTGCGGCTCCAGTATACCACAGCTGTCCCAAAGTGTTAAGCTTTGTAAACAATCTGTTCAGTCATGTAATACACACTAGGCATAGACAATCAAATCATTTTTGAGAACTCCATACCTCTGCCAATTGCATGGGTGGTTGGCGTGGCAGGAAGAGAGCTGTTAGATCGGCCTTCATGTTATCTTTGCTCTCAGCATCTTTCTTCACTTTTCCCATCAGCCCTTCTTTCTTTAGCACAGTATCAGCATTTCGAGTGTAGTCCACCTTTAAAACATCATCCCAGTTCTTAAATTTCGACTTAAATATCTGCATAATGAAAACAAAAGAAAAACATTAGTAAGACTACCGACTTTGGCAGATGGCACTTCGATAAGTTGGCAGCAACATACTTCATTTTGCACTTTTTCTTGCTTAAATGTCAGTGGTCACTTTGAATCATGCATACTCTGCTACAAGGGCACACACAAGTCCTTTTCTGGGCAAACACATTCCATTACACTTTCACTGCTATACTTAACAAAACTGAGCTCTTCAAAGGAATAAATATGATTTCATTTTATCCGGCTATAACTTGAATGAGAATAAAACGAAGGTTCTACTAGCAAAATATTTGCTACAGGAAGTGTGTCCACTACATGACCTCCTGATTTACTTGTTATCCGTAATGCTGAGCATGCAGAAATATCACTGTGAGTTTTAATGATGTCCTTTAAGGACACTCTTGTCAAAACCAAAAGAAGTTCCTCCAAATCTAGACTGCAAGGGTTGGCCAGACAAAGCATAGTTATATCAGGGAACGGTTAATTTGAAGTAAGGAAAAGTCTGCCTTCTCTGCACACATGGAAAAAAATAGAAACCGACCTCCTCTCTGGAAATGCATACACGCTAGGTAGGCTAGAGGGGTGAAAAGACAATTGCTTGACAGTACTGAAAACGTAGATTACTCTATACCCGAGTAAGCTGGAAGACCTAGACAGAGGTATTTAGGATAAGCTATAGCTTACCTTGAGGTCCCCAAAACAGTGTGGAGCCATGACTATGTGTTCTGAGTACAAAGAGTGTGAAAATTAGAGTGATGAAGGTGACCCACGGAGACAGAGCAAATGCAACTTTGGTGATGGGAATATTTTATGGATCCAGACATGCCCTCTGCTACAAGATGAAGACATTATGCACACATACATGCATATGTATATACATGCCTGAAGGGCTGCCAGAGTGACATCAATCTAAAACTATGCGGACTCCTCTAAAGCCTGTAACAAAGTAAACTAACCTCTCATCTTATCACACTGCACACTTCGGAATGGAACTCTCACCAGAGCCCAGTAAGCCTTCTCCAAGACGTTAGCACCATCCTTATGCCTGGTGCCCATGGTGTGGTAAAGATACAATCCATATGTGACTTGTATTGAGAAGAGTCCCATTCTAAATACTTCCACTTTACTGATCACAAGTTGCAAACAAAGGAAGTGACTAAGCCATTCTGCCCCTCCTTTGTTTTCACAGATGCCTAAGGTGTCATGACCTAAGTAAAAAAGAGTAAAGTTCCTTGGCTTTCCATGGTCAACAATGTGACTGCAGTGCATCAAAGTTCCATACTTCCATGCTATACTACTTACTCTTCTTATTCCCATTAACAATGAACTGGAATATTTCTGACTGGTCACTGCACTGTATGTCAATTTTCTTGTCAGTCTGCACAAAGGCCCCTTCAAGAAAAAAGGTCTCCTTGTCAGTAAAGATATTGCTATATCTAGCACTGGTTCTAAAGGTAAAGTATCTGAGTAGCCTTAATGAAGTCAAAGCTATGTTTTCTAGTACCCAAGCCATGAAAAAGTTCTTACCTCCTATAAGTAAATTTCTGCATCCTCTGGAACCAAACAGGGTACAGTATCTTCTCATTTGACTCCCATGTAACTTTCAACGAACACCAAGAGTGGTGTGTTTACTAGGCTTCACAGATGCATGGACACTTGTATAAAATTCTGACATCCCTGAATTGATTGTTGGAAGAGATGTATTATGTCTGATACATAATATGAAAGTCCCTTATTTACTATCTGTCTTCAGCTGTCAAGCTCTCCATACTTGCCTGTCTAAAACTGTTCAGTTCATGGAAGCTCTGTGTTTAGTGTTGCTGCCTTACAAATATAGGGATTTAAGTTTACTTATCACCCCTGTATCACTCTGAGGAGGTTGCATGTTCTCTGCACGATTACATGGATTTCCTCCACATACTTTGGTTTTCTCGTACCCCTCAAAGACGTGTCACTTAGACTTGGACTACAAAATGCCCGTGCTCATCGCCATTATGTTTGTGGACCAAGTCATGGCTGAAAACAGTCCTCAAGGACTGCTTTTCCACCTAGTTAAGAAAAGCTACAATAAAACAAATAAAACATTTTATATGAATCAACTACAGAATAATGTCTGCTATAAACACTGTTAAACGCTGAGCTAGCAAGCTACAATAGTCCCTACTGCAAAACTCTCTTGCTCAGTTTAATGAATGACCCCCCCCCACACACACACACACACACACACACACACACACACACACCCAGGGTTCAGGGGCTATTTACTAGAGACACATCCATTGCTTTTTGGTTCTACAGTCCTCCTGGAACATCCACAGCACTTCAGCATCACATGGTGACAGCTTTGCCCTGTCTGGCCTCTTGTCATTGGGACTACTCACTTGTTAACATTAGAAACGCCAGCCAAAAGCAATCTTTCCCGGGAGGGACAAGGGGCCCATGCAGGGAAAAAGAGTATTTAGACCAGATTCAGATGACAGTTGAGTAAATGTTTCCTCCTCCCCACAAAAAACAGTAATTAACTGGGTCTGATATTTCCTTTTTACTTTTCTTGTTCTACAGACTAAATTAGACAGACTGTTCTACTGTTGAAATTTGTTATACAACTTTTTTTCTCTAAACAATGTCTATTCCAGCACTTTTAAATCACAGACTATTCCTTTAGGTATAATAAAGCGTCTGATAGCAAATACACAATGCGTCTTCGGTGCCAAGTGTTTTGGGCCTAGTCTATATCTGAAGAAAGGTCCACTACAGATCTTGCCACTTGAGTGATTAATAAAAAATACATACTGTAAAGACTGAGGCACCCAATGCTTTTTGAAAAGTTCGGTCCAATCCTGTGCAATCTTTACAAAAAAAAATAAGCGGACGTGTTCAGCTATTTTTAAAAAGTATGATCTTAGCAGAGTCCAGCTTAACTATTCAAAGACTGGAGAAACAGATTTTAAAGCATTTCAGTCAAGAGTCATCTTCAGAAAGTAAAAAGGAGAGACTAATACCTTTCTGAGGGATGCAGCTCATATAGAAAATGTTTGTCGATATCCTGTAGCATCAATATGAACTCAGGAATGCCTGTTCAGCTTGTTCCTTGTCTGGCACACTCCTGCCTTTCTTCTGGTTTCAATTTGGGCCCATGTTTAATTTCTTAGTGAAAGGGATACTGCATTCAGATTACAAAATCTAGTCTCCCACACTAGTTATACTTACATCCTTTTATTTATTTTACTTATCTTTGTAGAATGGTTTAGTGGCCACTTTTCAGGGGATACCCGAGGTGCTATTTACACTACTAGGGGAAATTTGGCAAGGGCATTTGGAAACGTTCCCTACTCTTTTCTATAGGTGGCACAGGATCTTTTACATCCACTTGAGCTACCACCAATTCAAACATATGGGACACTGTTTTAATGTCTCATCCAAAGGATGATATAATCAGCAGTGCAGCACCTCCCAAACCCACCCACCCCTGCCCTCACCCCCTTATGCCGCACTACAGTATCAGCAATCCATCTACCTGGTTTGGGTCTACACAATCTTCTGCGCCAAAGGCAAGTGCACTACCTGTTGTAGCGCTGACATTGCTATTGACCTCTGTACTGCAGAGATTACCATATCCAGTGAGGAAATTGCAGTCCCTGAGATGGTTTAACTACCTTAAAATATACCACTTCCAGATGAAGTGCTTTAGTTCTGGTTCAAAGGTCAGTTTATTTGGGTTAATATATCACAGCAAACACAAGTTATCAAAAAATAGACTAATTTAGTGGTACAGAGATGAAACAGAAAATGTAGTCAAATTTCATTCCTTTACTGAAATAGTAGTTTAGTATGTTAAATGTCATGTTAATAAAGGACTGAAATCATAGTGCTGCTTTTTTTCTGTTCAATATATTTGGTATTTGCATTTGCAAACTTCCTTGCACCAAAATGTTTGATTTTTTTTTAGTAAGCTGGTACATATGAAGTATTTTGCCTGAACCCAGCGGCTCAGGTTCAGTAAAAAGTTTAGGTGACAAGCCTGCTTGGGAAGGGGTGGAAGGATGAAAAGATAAAAGGTTGTCTCAATTGTTCTAGAGTTGGGTGGTATTCAGGTTTTATTCTCCATCTGCAGTAGTACCAGTACCACCTGCCAACGGCAAACAGACTAGGTGAAAAGAGTGCATGAGACCATGAAAGCATGTGCTCTTAACCATCTCAACATCCCAGGATATCAAAGAGATCGGAAGGAGCAATGGGTAAGGCAGCACTAGAAACTTTTCCCCCCTTACACACTGTTGGGTCGAGACCAGTACTCATTTCTCTGTTATTAGCCCCTAAAGGGAACAAAGGCATGATTAGTGGGCTCAGAACCCAAGGTCAGCAACACAGGAAAAAAAGCAGAAGTTCAGAAAGACCTGCAAATTGATTTACCAAAACCTTTTACTCCTCCAATACACAATTCTATTCCTAAGTAAGGCAATTATCATTTATTAATGTAATGATCGATTGATGCAACCTAAACAGCCACAAGTCCTTTTTTACTTACTCAGGCAGGTATACATCTCTGCACCATAAGTCGATGCATTTTTAATATGCAGATTTAGGCTGTATATAAATGCATAAATGTCAACATGTAAAGCACAAAGCTTTATACACTCAATATGTTTGAGGGGCACCAAACTCCACCACCACAAAAGTCCTACCTGGCACTCAGTTCCTTCAAGGTTTCGGATGACCATTGCATGTTTGGGACGGTGTAACATACTGCAGAGCTCCTGCCCTAGTTTCAGTGCTGCAGCACGGACCAAACGTGGAGACTTGCGTCCGATCCAAATAAACACATCAGACCAGCAGTCCACAATATAAACACATTTAGTATCCAGAAGACTTTGAACCTATGTCAGCAGAAAAGGGAAAGGAAAGAAAGGAAAGTACTGAATGTTATAAACAAAGCAAAAATGAAACATAAAATTAAAAACTTCTGAGAGTTTGTCGCTAAAGAAAGTGCAGGAAAAATGAAGGTACACTACCATTTAATGGTCTCTGTAGCATGTCCACACACTGTTCAGGACTTAAAACCTACTTATGGACTAGCCTCATCTTTCAGCTATTTTACCTTCAATATGCAGAACAGATTTCTATTCCTTTTACTTCCTACTACAGTGTTTATAGAATTCTACTACATTCCATGGGAAAAATGCTTCCTGTAGTCCCTGCTGAAGTTCCCTACTTTTTCAGTCAACATTCCTATTAAACAGTTCACAAAATGTCATTTGTAATTTTCAAAATCAATTGATGCACATCACCTTTCCACTCACATTTACTCCTAAAATGTAAGTTTAATTCTCTCAAACTGATTTCTCACAGTATTTCCTTTGCAGTCCTTGAGATGGCTTGGCTACCTTAAAATGTACCATTTCCAGATTAAGTGCTTTAGTTCTGAAGTTAAGTAGCAAACTAGATATCATTCAGAGCCTCAAAATATGGCAATGAAAACAAAATGTGTACTTTATGTTGTCTAGGGGCTCATTTTGCACAGATATGGAAATTAAAACTGCTGCTGCTATTAATGACAACTCTAACAAAGATGTGTAACGTCATAAGTATAACACAAATTACGAGTTTAAGTATCAGCCTGGATGCTGGAAAAGCCATCAAACTGAGGGTACAAATGAGCACTCAATGCCAGCTTACCCATTCTGGGGAGGGAGGCATCCTGGTCTAGTGCTGAACTGATAAATTGTGGAGGCAGAGTGTTAAAAGCAAGGCAATACTTCTTTGTAAATCCTCACAGCACTGACCACTTCCAAAGTACTTCAGCAACTTAAAGCTGCCTACAATATATTTCTTAACTTCCAGTTTAGGAGCTTGACAGGCTACTGCTATTACTGTTTTAATTCCCTGACTCAAATACACACTTACCATTGACCCACATTCAGCTCATAACACTGCACTACGTCATATCATGGAAAAAGTACAGTTGTGTAAAATCTTACCATAATAGTAGATGTCCTTCTCTTCACTGTTGCAGTATTCCTTACAGTAGGGATTCCCCTGCCTATGCAGTCCAACGTCCAGCCAATATACCAAAGCCTTAGGGGTTGGAGGGTGGCATAATGGTTAAGGTGCTTACCTTAGAAACACAGGATACAGGGTTTGGTTCTCACAGGGGGTAATTGGCTAGGCTTAAAATGGTCCAGGAGGGCAGTTAGCCTAGTAATAATCTATGAATCTATAATAGGGACATTGTACGTCACATGTATGCTCCCCGCATACACCGTAGGGCATAAAGGTGATGTGCGGATGTATCATTCTCAGAATTGAAAAGCCCCTATAGGAACAACAGTCCAAGGAACTGTACCATGTCCTTCTATAACACTGTTAAAGTATTCCTTACAGTAGGAGAGAGTATAAAGGCTCAGAAGGAAAGGTGAGAGGAGAGTGGTCCGGCAGAGCCTTCAAGAAAGCCATACAGGACAGCCCTGGCAAATCCAGCTCTAGCCCTGGAAACCACATCCAACTTATAGTACTTGGTATAAGTATGCACAGAAGTCCAAGGAGCTGCCTCAAGGATGGAGTTGGTATCCAATCCTTTGAAAAATCACCAGAAGAAGCACCAGCCCTGGTAGAATGAGCCTTAATAGAAGAAGGGGTTTTCCCATGAAAGGAGTTAAAAAAGGAAATGGCCTTAGATATTCATGAAGAAATAGTTTATTTAGAAACAGCCAAACCTAAAGAACTAGAATGAAAGGAAACAAAACCTTCCTCAGATTTATGAATGGCTTTAGTTTTATCCAAACAATATCTGAGTTGTCTATGCATATCCAAACTGTGAAGAACCTTCTCACCAGCAGACTGAGAAGGGGATAAAGGTGGGCAAATGGATAGACTGATAAGAGACAACTCATTAACCACCATGGGCATAAAAAAGGATTAGTACGAAGAGAGACCTTGTCTTTATGAAAAACTAAAAAAGGAGGAACAGCTTTAAGGGCCTGCAGCTCAGACACCCATCTGGCTGAGGTAAGAGCCAAAAGAACAATAGTCTTCCAAGAACAATGCTGTAAAGAAGATGAAGCTACAGACTCAAAAGAAGCCTGAGCCAAGTTTTCCAAGACACAATTAAGGTACCAGAAAGGAAGAATTGGCTTCCTGGAGGGCCTAATATGAAGGATGCCCTTTAAAGAATTGTTTGACCTCAAACCAAGAAGCCGAAGGAGCAGTCAAAGGTAGACAAGCAGAAATGGCTGACAGGTGGGCTTTAACAGAACAGTATGCCAACACAAACAAGAGAGCACCAAAGGAATTTTCACAGAAAGTGGATTCAGGTTAGGAGAAAGACACCAAAACAGAAAGTCTCTTCCATTTAGACAAAAATTTCTTGGCAGTGGGTTTCCGGGCCTCCTGCACAACCTGAAGCACAGCCTCAAAAAAAAGGTGTCAAAGTAATCAAAACCTTATCACCCACAGTGTCAGGTGAGTGGGCAAGTGGGGATGGAGAGAGACCCCTTGTCCTATGTGAGTAAGTCCACCCTGTGAGGCAAATTGTGATGACTGCCCTTGGCTAAATGCAGAAGAAGAGGGGAACCAATGCTGTCTGGACCAAAAGGGAGTCACTATCAACATTTTGGGACAGTCGTTTTCTATACTGAATAAGACTCTTGGTATGGGAGGAAGGGGAGGGAATTCAAAGGAACATCCCCTTCCGGGAAAAGGATAAGGCATCCATCCAAGCCAAAGGACATGGGACTCTGGTGAAAAAAGAGAAAGTTGTCTGTTCTGAGGGGAAGCAAAAAGCCTGAGGAGTACCTCATTGGTGGATAACGTCCAGAAACACATTTCTGTGAAGCATCCACTTGAGAGTTTAGTGTTATGGACCCGCTCAGAGGCTGCCACAATGTTCTGATCTGAAGGAATATAAACAGCCTGAAGAGAGTCACCTGATACTGGACAGCAAGATGCCAAACCTGAAGAGCTAGTCTGCACAAGAGGTAAGACTATGTCACTCCTTGCTTGTTGATGTACCATATCACTGTGGTACTGTCTGTGAAGATTTTGAGGGGCTTCTGAAGGAAAAGGGAATGACAGGCCTGAAGAGCCAGGAGAAGAGTTCTCAACTCTTTGCTAATGATATGGTCCTTCCTTTAATAAAGAGACCAAAGGTGCTCAACCTTCAGAGGGCCAAAGGAAGCACCCCACAGTACATCTGAGTCATCTGAAAAGAGTTCTTGAGCAGGGACTGCAGCCTGAAAAGGAAGCCCTGGGTTGAGGGACAGTTGATGAATCCACCACTGGAGCTCTAATCTGAGACATGCGAGAAGAGGAACTGGAAAGTCTAAAGGATGAGAATGTTGAAGCCAGACTAACTTTAGGAACCACTCACAGGAACATGACATATGGTGAAGCCCCTTTGGGCAGTAGAGAGGTCAATGAGTAAAGGAGATAATTGAAAATGTTAAGGAAGCAACAGAGAAACATAAACATTTCCTGAAAAGGGGATGAATATGAATATAGAGATAGGCATCCCTGAGATGCAAAGAGACTACGAAAGTCTGAGGAAGGAGAAGAGGAAACGAGGTTTAAAGGGATAACATTCGAAAGGAAGGAACCTTTAGAAAGGTGTTGAGCTGGGACAGGTCCAGAATAGGTTTCCAGGTGCCTTCTTTCCTGGGAACCAGAAACATTCTGTAATAAAATCCCTTCCCGTTTTGAGAAGTCAAAATGGCTTAGATACTTCCTTGAGACTATAGGCTCTGCAGAGCATCCAGAAAAAAAGGACAGCTGTCCCTAATGAGGTTGAGGAATGCCCAAAAAGGGGAGGGGAATGTCAAACCATGTAAATACCCTTGACAAATGATGGAAAGAACCCAAAAGTCCTGAGTGATCTGTAATCAATTTGGAAAGGATAGGGACAAGAGATGGAGGAACTTGGCTGAGGAGGGAAGAAGATAGACAGACAGAACCTGGCTTGTCTGGAAAGAGAGGCATCTGAGCTGTAGGAGTCTGAGTAGACTTAGCAGAAACAGCCCTTCCAGCACCCTTTTTACCCTTGGGAGGAGGAGAAAAACTGTCTATGGACAAAAGCAGACTTGGTACGGTAATTCCTTTTAATTTGGGAACAGAGGAAACAAAAGTATGTTTCAATTCTTGCACAGCCTTACCCATTTCCTGAACAGATTTAAATAGCTCAGCAGCCACAGAAACAAAGAGATTTTTATTGTCAAGAGGAGCATCCATCAGCCTGGCCCTGATATCATCAGGCAGAGGCTAAAGGCAAAGTCAGGCGTACCTCCTCAACACAGGACCAAACGTAGCAGCTCTAGACAAGCCGTATCATAACTACATTTAATAGAATGGCAAGCCACTTAAGAAGAGGACCCTAACAAAGAAAGGGCCAAAGCCTCCCCCCCCCCCCAAAATCAGGAAGATCTGAAATAACCTGAAGAGACAGAGAGAAGAGCCAGAATACACCTGGAAATATGGGTCTGATAATTGACGGACCTGAAGGTCAGAGTAGCAGCAGTATACACTTTCTTACCCAACCTTTCCATAGTTCTGCTGTCCTTGTCAGAAGGGACCAGCTTAATAGAAGGCAAAAGCTTAGAGGGTTTATCAAAAGAGAGAGATAACAGAATGGTCAGCTAGGAACATGTGTAAAGAAATTTGCAATCATCAAGCACCTTAAAAAACCTATCAGGTTTTTTAGGAGCAGGGGGCTGAGAAGCTGCAGAAAAAGTATCCAACAAGGCAGCAATAACAGGAGGAACAGCAGAGGGCATGGGACACTCCATTTGAGGAAGTTCGTAGTACCTCCTTTGAACAACAGACACGTGGACACAATCCCCCTTAAAAAAAACTCTATCGTATGGGAAACGGTTTCCCCAAAGGAAATCTCTTCAAAGGAGAATCAAGACTAATAGAATCCTCTTCCTCCGAACCATAATCTAAGGGGAAAGAGAATCTGGGAGGAATAGGTCAAAGAGTCCTCATCAGAATCTACTTCCTCGTCAGACAAAACCTGCTCCTTAGGCCTCTTGACCAGGAATAGAAACTCCCTGAGGAGGCTTCAAAGCCATAAGGTATAGAACAACCCTTGTGCAAAATCCTGCCATTCACGTTGAAGATCCTTAGGAGCAGGAGAAATATGCTTGGTCCTTTGCTTCTTTTTTAAAGGGACATCAACCCTAACTATTTTAGGTGGGTCAGACCCCTATCTACACTCAATAAGCGTAGTGGGAATCTCCTCCCTAACAAGGATTTGTGGAACACCCTTACGTCCTTCAGAAATAATCAGCCACAGTTCCTCCTGAACATCCGAAATAGATATTATGCAGAGCCTCCAGGGACATGCAAGGAGCTGGGTCCCTTGCCAGCCTCTGAAGTATTCATGGCAGTGGAATCTGACTGAAAAAATGGGCAGTCCACCTGGCTTTCACCAGCCTCGACAGAGACATCCAGTGGAGCTGGTAAAGCAGAAGACTCTAATGAACTTTCTTGGCCTTCTTCTTCTTCGTGGACGGCTGACCTTCAGGTCGGGATGATTCTGCCATACTACCCTAAGCCAACAACTTCAGATGTTGGGTCTCCAGGTAAATACCCAGAAAGGAGAGCAGACTACGCAAAGTTTTTGGGACAAATGCCTGCCAGACAGAACACGACATTTGGTCGTGAGAACACCTAAGCAAAACAAACACAGCTTGAGATGGTCCTTACGGGGAATCTATCTCCCACACTGGCATTTCCCCTTTCTGGATGACATGTAAACCAACAACCTGCAAAAAGTAAAACAAGGAGAAAAACCCCATTGTGGCATTCATCTGAAAATGACTTGGTGAACAGCAGATGAAAGAGCTTTCAGACTGATGACTGAAGATGGCATTCGGACTGCAAAGAAGTTCCAAGGACAGTACATCCACACATCGCCTACATGCCCTACACTGTGCATGGGGAGCACACATGTGACATACAATGTCCCTATTACAACCTAAGGTTTTTGTACACTGGCCGGACGTTGGGCTGCCCTAGGCAAGGGAGCCCTACTGCAAGGAATACTGCAACAGTTATACGGAAGGACATCAAACCTTTCACATTTATGTACCCATTCATACTAATGAACACCACTGCATCTCCATTCAAAGGGCTAAATGGTTTCTAATTTTAGCCACGACTTCCTCATTGCTCAACACCTTTTTACCTTTAAGGTTTTAAATGAAAATTACTGCCCTCCACCAACTAATAAGCTTTCAGTGCATGATTGCACTAACTCCCTGCTGTCCAATATTTTACTTAAACAGACCACAATTCACTTTAGCCATTTTTGAGAAATCTTTTCTTAAACTTACCCCTGCCTCTTAGAACTCAACAACTGTAGAACTTGCAGATCTGGATAACTTGAACAACTTCAATACAAATCTTAAAGAACACATAGAAAATTAGTACAAATATAACTGCTTTCAGCGATGCTCGATAACTACAAATGTATTCATTCCAACACATGCTCAACTACTTGCATTATTAACTTTTCATTTTATCTCTTCTAGTAAACTAACTAAATTCTTGCAATATTCTCTACAATTTGTTAAGAGTGCAATGTTATCTGTAATTACAAGAATTCTGTATTTACACAGCTTCTCATCCTTGTCAGTTTGTTTTTGTTTTACATATAATTGTTCTACATTTTACATTTCCTCATGGTATGTGCAGCGGGTGAAAAGGGTCACATACTCATCCAACCAATCATCAAACATTAAATAAATACACAAAGGGGCAGGAACAAGCACCCACTATACTGTAACCAGGTCACTGCATATGTAGAAGTGCAAGAAAGTTATGTGCCATTTGTTACCTAGGCTGACAACGAGCAACAGAAATTAGGGTACAGAAAAAAGGCCCGCCATGGGTGATGCCACTATTAGTGCTGATCTCTGTAGTTCACCAGTCCAGGAACAATGAGGTACCAATTCCACTCTTAGCTGTCCACCCAACCAGTAGTGCTTAATGGTCTGGAAAACAAGTTGAACCCTAGAATGGAAGGGATGAAGGAGGCACTAAAGCTGGCTGGCCAACAGCAAGAGTGGCCTGATGGAGACAAAGAAGAGTGCATCTTTTTTTCCTTAATCAGAAATGTTTTACAGCAAAAAAAAAAAAATGTTAAATTTCAGTTTTTGAAGTTAACATTTCAGTAAATACCTAAAACAACAAGGTTGTTTACCTTGCAGTCACAAGGTACAGGATTTGATTCTCACCTTTACAAAGGGGAAATTGGATGGATTTAAAATGGCCCACAAAGACAAATAGCCATGTACTTTCCTATGAAACTGCGAAAATAAAGGTACAGCATTCCTAAAACAACAGTGAAGACTTGCAAATAAAAATAGTGCTATGGCATTACCAAAACTGTCACCTAGCACCTTACCATTTAAGTATTGTAATGTAAAATCACTACCAGACAGCTTAAGTGTTATGCATATTTCAAGTGCAGAACACCACCGCAGAAAGCACCAATACTGTGGAAACTGCGTTTGTGTGTGATGACTACCACTTGCAGTGTCATCAGAAAGTACTGAAAAGGGACATCTGCTCAGACTAAGAGCAATTTAGAGACCTGCAAAATTATAAAAATGTGTCTTTAGGTACATTAGAGGTTGAATTTTGCACACAAAACACCAATATCACATGTTACAAACCAAGTACTTGACATTTTTGTGATTCCGAAAATGGCACAAGGTCTGGTGACAGCAAAGACTAAAGAAATGTACATAAAGCAGTACTTGGCAGTAAAACCATAAATGCTTTCCAGACTTGTTTGTTGAACATAATTCTCACCTACAACAACTGCTGAGAGAAAACTACCATCTACATAACTTCCACAGAACAAGCAAGTATTTTTTAAACCACATTCAGCATCCATATAGCACTAACACAAGTGAACAGGGCTCCTATGAAGAGAATAGTTGGCCAACTCCTATGTTAGGGCTTCTCTCTTTTTTAATTTCTCCAAGCATTTTGGATTTCTAATACCATGACGGGAATGGACCCCATTCCTAAGTCAAAGTATAATGAAAGTTCATGAAATTAGTACTGTTTCAGTCTTTGATGTTAGCCAGAAGTGCTCTTTGCAGCACCCGCAATGTGCCCAGTAATGACTCCTTCTGCAAATTGTATAGCGTTGCATGTATCAGTAACATATCTCAAGTATGATTGTAAATTCTTTTTTTATAAGATCTGTTGCTCCTACTGCTATTGGAACTGTCTGGGTATTCTTCTTCCACACTGCCCTAATTTCTGCCTGCAAATCCTAGTATTTTATGACTTTGTGTCTCGCTGTATGTAAAACACTGCAGTCACTGGGTGTATAAATTTCAATGATCAGTGCTACTTTTGTCTTCATTTCATGGACTAATATATCTGGTTTTCTCGCATTTATTTTTTGAACTGTTGGTAATGGACGATCCCATGTGATATAAACTTCATTCTTTTCTTTGATGCTTTGTGGCTCATGTTTCCAGTGTTTTTCAGCTACTTCAATATTATAATGTTTGCATAATCCCCAATGCAACAGTCTTGCCACATTATTATGCCTTTCAGTAAACAGCAGTCCTTCTGCCATTAGTATATCACAACCAGCAAAAAGATATGTGACGGTTTCTAATTTTGTTTTACAAAATCTACTTTTGCCTGTTTCTATCCTTCTGCCATTAGTATATCACAACCAGCAAAAAGATATGTGATGGTTTCTAATTTTGTTTTACAAAATCTGCATTTGCCTGTTTCTATATCCACGGTGGTGGTGCTACGGTAGCATTGTCGCCTCACAGTAAGACGCTGTGCAGTTCGATTCTCAGCTAGAGCGTCTTCTGCGTGGAGATATGCGTGAATGGGCGTACCTTCGTTGAAGGTTGTGCGTCAGGGCTGGCAACTCGGCACGTAAAAATCAACTGCCAATCATTAGCGGACCGGAGTTCCGCTGTGGCGACCCCTAACCGGGAAAAGCCGAAAGACGCATACACATACATACATTTGCCTGTTTCTCCCACATATTCAATGGACTTTGTAAACCAACGTGTACGTAGTCCACTATCTTGGGCCGGCAATATTAACTTTTTTTCTTTTGGTTTAAATTTACCTCTCCTTAACCATTCCTGCATTCAGTCCTGATCAACATGAGGTTGTTCCAAGAGTTTACTATATTTGCAACTATATTTATGCATTTTCCACATTTCTTGCCTTGTCATCTGATACTTCATATTATATTCTTTCTTTTGTTTTTTTGGCACATTCATTTGCTGCCTGGTTTTTATCTACTTCTGGTTTGATTTCCATTCCTGCTTGATGCCGATATGCTTCTGCTAAAATAAGCAGGGAAGTTGTTTTAGGCATACTCTCCGCATGTTTCAAAACTTTCATTAGATTGGTATCTTGTGAGGTCAGCATATATGTATGCAGTCCCACGATTGCAGATCTATACATGTAATCAGTTTTGAGGAGGCCCATACTTCCTTCAGAATGGGGAATATAAAATCTTGATATGCACTGGTTTTTATAAATCATTTGATGACCATGAAGCATCATTCTTGTTTTCCTGTCCAACCTATCCAAAACCTTTTGGGGCCAGTCAGTCACTCCAAAACTTAAGTTAGGACAGTAAAAGCAAATTGGTTTATAGCTTGAACTTTGTTCCTAGATGTGAATGCTGTTTTCAGTACTAATTTAAGTCTTCTAAAATATTCCTTACTAAGCTTTACTCGCATTTGTTCATGTTTTATTGTTGATCCTTCATCAATTCCCATATATTTATACACTACTTCTTGCTCAAGTTCTTTTATATCGCATTCTTGCCCCAAACTGACGTTTTCTTGGTGTTGCAGCTTTCCTGCTTTAAAGGTTGCTTTTGTACATTTATCAAGACCAAATGACATTCTTATATCATCTGAAAAAGTTTTGATCACTTGTAGTTGTGCTTTTTATGAACTACACAGTTTTAAATTATCTACAAAAAGAAGATGAGAAGTCTTTACACTTCGTTTTCTGGTTGTAGCCATGACCTAATGTGTTAAGTAGACAACTTAATGGTTTAAGGGCAAGACAAAAGAGCAGCAGTGACAGAGAGTCACTCTGGAATATCCCCTTTGAATTTTTATCCATGGAATAATAAACTGTCCTTTATTATGGCTTAACTGCAAAGTGGTTTGCCACTGCTTCATGGTTGCTGTAATGTAATTGATCAGTGTAGGGTGTATCTTCTACATTTTAAATACTCTTATCTATGAATGTGGGATACTGTCAAATGCCTTGTTAAAGTCTATCCATACCACACTTAGATTCTTCCCCTTTTAACAGTTCTCCATTATGACTTTTAATAAAAATGATCCTTATGACTTTCTTTTATTACCCTGATGTTCAATTGCCATGACTGAGGTTTCTTCTAAATAACTATAAACTCTTGTCGGCATCAATTACAGTATACAGTTTCTATGTCGTCAAAAGGCAAGTTATTGGGCTATAGTTTTTAGTACAGCTTGCAGGTTCACTCTTAAGTAGGGGTATTATTTTTTTCTATTGTTAACCAGTCTGGTGTCTGTTTGGGGTGTGCATACAAATAGTTCTTACTCGTGGCTAAATATTCATGTAAAGATGTTAATACTTTGAGCCAGAAGTTAGGTACTACATCTGGGCCTGTGGTTTTTCATTTAGGAGTTTTTCTTAACTTTATTTCAATCTCTCTGGCTGTTACTTCACCCCATTTCATATCCTGTACATTTGAAATTCGTATTTTCTTTTACTTCTTCTATCCATTTAGCACCTTTGCTATTTTCCACATGATCTTCATAGATACTTCTTCAAAATGCATCTATATCTTCTTTTTTTTGGTGGTGTTTCAATTCCTTTTGCCTTGTTTCCCAATTCTCTATAAACCTTTTTTAGGTCATCAATAAACTGCTTATTTTGTTCTTTTCCTTTATATTTATCTGCATATCTTCTAAGTTTTTCTGCCTGCATTGATATTTTTAGTTTATTATTTGCAAAAGTGTACGATAGATCCTGATCTGTTCTGATACTGTGCATTGTTTTTATCATGTCTATCTTTGAGTATTTTTGTTGATCTGTTCCCTCTTCTATACTCTAACAGTGACACTTCTTGTCTTAATTGCTTTATAGTTTTCTCTACTCTATTTCTCCCCTTCATTTCCCTTACTACCCTGTGTTATTTCTCCCCTTCATTTCCCTTACTACCCTGTGTTTTTGTGGTAAGACTTTATCCGTTATTAATTTAGCTGCATGGTTGTATATCCTATTTACTTCTGTTATATCACATTACACTCTATGGACAGTCCTAATTACTGTGTTCATTTGTTTTATCAAACGTCTAACTTTTGGGGTTTTATTTACTTTCTGTAGATCCCAATATGTCTGACAATTTCTATTAAAATCAAGCAACTCTTCTCTTAGATCATTTTCTTCTAAAGGGCACATTGTTCTCCATTTCCTGCAGGCATTCTATATAAAGTTCCAGAGCAACTTCTTGTACCACATTCTCTTCAGTTTCATCCTGCGTTCTTTGATTCTTTGTTTCTTTGTTCAGTAATCTTTCATATGGGAACTCACTGTCCTATCACTCCACAACATTGGCTATGTCAGAGTTGCCACACTTTCCTATTCCTTCCCTTGCTGTGCAACTCCAAATGAACGTTTGTACTGGTTTCCTGTGGAAGGCTCCAAAGTATCTTTGTATGACAAATGATCAGATGTTTCCCACTCAACTGATTTTTTTCCTTAATTTGGGGATCCATTGCTCTGTCCTGCTGTGATGTTATCTGAATTAGCAGGTAATCCATAGCCTCAGTTTCTATTTCTTTAACTTCTCAGTTACCAATCCTCTTTTCTACTTTTCATCTTTGTTTTCTTATTTTTGCAATGTAGAATTTTCCATGTCCGGATGCCTTTGCCTATATTTCTCTTTAAATATTTTTGGTGCTGCTCTTTTTGAATTGATTAATTTTGCTTTCTCTTTTGCATACATATTGCACTATATTAAATCTTGTTATTTCCCATGTCAGTATTTCTCAATCAGATGTCTCCTGCACCTCCTATTTCTCCTTACTTTGGGGACTCGTTGTTAGATCATGCTGTGTTATAACCTGTGTTAGACTTCCTGCACTAAATCCTTCACTTCGCAAGTATTCCATAACTTGATCTTCAATTTTTTTAACTTCTACTTTACTAATCCTTTTGTTCTAAGTTCCCTCTTTGTGATCTTATTTTTTTTATTGTGAAATTTTCCATATCTGGATGCCTTTGCCTGTACTTCTCTTTGAATATCTTTGAGACTGCCTTTTTGTGTTGATTAATTTAGCTTTCTCCTTTGCATAAATATTGCACCATATCAGATCTCTCTTTCTTTCCCATGTCCATATTTCTTTTTTATACCTTTTATAAAGTCTCTAGGTTTAGTTCTTTATATTTTTGCACTTTCTCAGTCACTTCTTTTTACAAACGGCCCAAGGTCTGTTGGTCTATACAATGTTTTTCATAAATCTACTGTATTAATGAACACAATTTTTTATTTGAAGCTTCTGACAGTTTTTCTTGTGGAAATATTTTTCTTTCCTCTAATTTCTCTCAATCTTTTTTATATCTTCTGTCAGGAAATTCTGGGCTTCTTGCATAACAGTAACAATGCATAATTTATTCCTTATCCTCAATAGTCGACTCTATCGTCTTTATGGCTTTTTTTGGCCTATCAGTTTTTGTGATTTTTGTGGACTGCTACTTCGTTCTACAACAGGGCCATCCTTTCCCTGGGCCTAGCCTAGCCTCATTGTACAAATTTTTCTGTGTCTTGACGGTTCTACACTGTCATTTTTTCCAGTCCTGGCACCAGTGTGCCTACCAGGATTGGGCACTTTTTATCCTGGGTTTTGTGTACCCAGCTATCTTTTTTATTTTTTAACCTACTTCTGTCCATGTTATATGCTATTTAAGAAACAGTCTATATATCAGTGCCATCTTGGTGAGATTTTGTGAAAAATCAGGGTGCACCCTGTGAAGGTATTCACCAAGACTTGATGATGAATTCAGTTCCAGCAATACTACTCTCCTTTGCTTGCTTTCTTATCTCTCCATTCAGACCCCCAGTTATCATCTCTCCATTTGGACCCCCACTTATCTCTCCATTTGGACCCCCAACTTACCTCTCCATTCGGGTAACGTAGTGTGAACCTTGTCATTCAAAATGTTTTAGAAAGAAACAAGTATGACAAAGTAATCACCTTCAGGACAGGTACCCTTCAACAGACTGTTTTGCATAATACAAATTCTTGATGTACTAACTATATGGAGCACAACACCCTCCAAAAGTAAAACATCCATCTCTAACAACTAAACTATTGTGAAAGTAATCCTTCAGAAAAAAAAAAACATGCTGTCAGTCTGGGAACATAGGTAGAATAAGCTGTAATCTTTGACCTGAATGTTACATTGGATTTCCAGGTTTTTGTACCATAAATAAGTACTGATCACACTACTGTTTTGTACATCTTACTTTTCAGCTTCTTTGGCATTCTTCTGTCACACACTACCCCTGATACTCTGTGCCACTTGAATATAGCCCTTCTGATACTATCCTTTGAAGCAGACCTCATGTTACTAAAAGGTACGCTGAGCCACAGAACAGAAACAACTGTCACACTGTACACCTCCTTTACATGTTCTCTACAACAAACACAGTACACCATTCTGTAGCTTAATAACATGATGTCATGTTCAACCTGAGTAGGTATGAGAGCATACAAACACGGGGTAATCTGATAAAGTGACTTTTTACTACAGACAACTTTCTCTACATCTTACTCCACCAAGGAGTTCTGAAAGTGAGCAGTTTGATACAGACAGATAAAGGACTTCACAGCCAAGCTGTCTGACTAGTAGATTCCCTTACCACACCCATCTTTGGCTTCAGAATCCACACGAGATTGACTGCTACCAACCTGCAACAATCATTGGCATCTATGACAAGCAGGGGAGATTATCTGCCATAGGCTGCTTCTCCAAAACAGAGTAAAGTTAACCTTCCTGGGGCCTAAAATAAAGCATCCTTGAGGAAAAGCTTCAAGGGGATCTAAACAAAGTGTTTCCTTCAGGCTGCTCCATTAAGTACAAAAATGCTTTTTCAGAGGACAGGAATGGAAAGACTGCGCCAAACTGGACTTCACCTCCAAGTGTCCTTACAAGAAGTTCCCTGGGGGAGACATACTTCTGAGGCTACTATGGGCTTATTCAGAACACAGTGATAAGTGCTGGAGAGCACCCTATAATGGGGGGAGCTCAACTGCCACTGAAAAGGGCAGAAGACTCAAATTCTGGTGGTGGTGAAGTCTAATGGATGTCATTGGGGATGTTCCAAAGAGTGATTCATCTCTCAAGTCAACAGAAAAAGGTGGATCTTCTCCATAGCAAAGACCATACCATAGCCAAGGATCCAATGTCCTGCTTCTTACAATAAAGATGAGTTTCAAGGGTGTGTCAGAGACAGCATCTAAATCCTGCCTTGTGCTTTTAGATAAGCTGTATGACCTTACCATGTACTAATTCCATGGCCACCAGTGAAGTACAAGGATGGAGGCCTCACACTTCTATCATTGATGGCAGTTAGTTGCTAGACTGAAATGCTGGAAAATTGTCACTTCTCAATGTCATGCTGTAGTCTCAGGCAGAACAGGTAGGAGCTGTACTGGTTCTGACTAATAAGCTGGTGACCACAACAGTACTTTGAAGCTCCAAATTCCTTAGATATCCAAATCAAGCACTCTACAAGAATGGCCAATTAGTGGAGAACCAAACACTACAAGCAGCTAGGAGGAACTATCAACTGTCGGGATGTGCACACCCTTTAACTCAGTGGAAAGGATGTTGATGTGGGCTAAGGGGGCATGTTTTTGAGTGTAGAGCTTCAGAAGTCTGAAAACCTCAAACAGACAGAGCTCAGGAAGGACATGTCCAAGTGTTTTCTCACTGCAAATGTCCACAAAGTTAACAGCAACTGTTATACACAACTAACACCAATAGATATTACCTTGGTTTAGTTTATACTGTTCACACCAAGCAAACCAGAAGTACAATCACAGGCATTAATTTGATGCCACTACACATCTAAAAAAGTGAAGACATCTGAGGTTCCTTTAGATTTCTATGGTCATTCTACTTCCCTCAATGATTTCATCTGTGACCATTGGCCATATCCTGAAGCCTTCCACCTCACTTCCAGACTTCTCTACTTGATGTTTCAACCTATTCCTTGGACCACAACTGATACTCAGGACATGAATGGCCAGTGGTCTTTGTGGGTAAGGACGAGACAAACTGCTGTGCAGAAGTATTATGAACAATATGTAGGGATGGTCTTCATGAAGTCAGATGAAAAAGGGATGTACGTGAGTACCAGTATCAACCCGCCTTCATGTGATGATTCAGGTGAAACATCCAGTGCACAATGGCATCCTATAGTCCCCACTAAAGAACCCAATGCAATGGCCATTGCCCCATGCCTTAGGAGGAAAATCTTAAAGTATGAATTCAGCCTTTTTTCAACCTCTGTCAACCCTTAGATACCCTATTTCTGCCACATAACTCAGGTCAATGTATTAATCAAACCACTATGACAAATATGTCTGCCACGCTTTCACATTTTATTACACACATCTCTTGCCTCCTGCTATATCTGCTTAAAAAAATGTCACAAGATTTACAAAATTCCTTACCATACAGCAGGGCTGTTAACTCAGCATTAATTTAATTAGTATTTCCAGAATTAATTGATCCCCATCAGGATAGTCATAACATCAGCACACTGTCTCATGTGCTTACAGAAAGTGAAATGGCATTTCACTTAACTTCAAATTATAAAAGGCATTAAAAGGTCACATTAAATGCATGCTGATGTTTTTGTGTTAATATCAACAAGCTGAATCAAACAGAGAGATGGTTAGGAAAGAGTAAAAGCATTACCAGTCGCATATCTGGAAGAAGGTCAATTTTTGGCTTCTTCTTATGCTCTACAGACAGTTTGTAATTAATCTGGGGAAGCTCCAAATACCCCAACCCAAGGCCAACCTGAAAAAAAGAACAAAAACAAATCAACCAGGAGATATAGCACAAAAGCAATAGGTTATTTCAAGAAACAAATAAAATGCACAGCACTGATATACATTTTTTGTAAAACTAACCTGACCTGGTTCTATGTGAACCATATGAACGAAGTAACCAGATTCACCATCAAGCTGAATAATGATGGAAAAAAGCAAAGGGAACTGAGCTGAGAAGAGTTGCATCATCTGCACAACACTGCCTGCATCACTGGATGGGCAGCACTGGGGTGGTTTATGTCAGGAAACAAAAGTTGTTTATGTGTAATGTAAAGATATGTAACAAACGTGAAAGAATACATAAAGCTTTTTAATGTCAGTGGGATACAAATGCATGGCCTACGGAACAGTGTGGCACCCATAAGCCTGGTGAAGTAAGACTTGGTGAGACTGACAACTGCTTTCTGAATAATTTATAACCATGACTAGTTCATGCTGGGAATGGAAGGATAATGACATTCACAGTATATAGTTTTGGAGTGGAATGATGAAGGTCCTCTCTCTCCCACTCCCACGTCTAGTGCTTTTTCCGTGAAGGTAGTTAAGCTGTGACCCCAACCAACCTCAACAAGTTTGATGGAGTGAGTAAGGTGTCTTTAGGAGGGGAAAAGGAAAGGACAATGATGTATTTACAATTCATACGATCACAGGAAATACAAGGCGACTGAGTATCGTGACCATTTACCATTTGCTAGTTCACTCTCTCAGACTGGACCTCCTCTCTCAAGGAGGATTGGGACAGTTAAGCCTGGGGTGAATCTGTGAATATCCATCAAATCACCAAGTTCCAGTTGGAAGAAAGATAATATATCACACTGATTAATTTGCTACAAAAGTCTTTTCCATAGCTATGGAAGGCCCTGTATAATGAACCCTACTGGCATAGAAAGCAAGGCATAAAACTCCTTTCAGGAGTCAAGGGATAGTACTTCCAGTCCTTTCTGATAGCTTAGGAGTTTTAGGCTAGTGATCTTAATCAGGATTTTTTTTTTACTTACTCGTTTACTTGCATTTGTTTATGTGGAAAGTCTGACTAGGAAATGAAACTCCTTTTCTGCGAACGCCCAGGGAGAAAAGCTTCATGGTTACATACAAAAAGTTATTACGACAATGTGCAAAACATCTACTAAGGCAAAACATTTACAAGGTTATAACAGAGACATGCCAAGAGTTAAGCAACCATAAGACCTCTCTGTACTATACATACATTAGAATAAATATCTTATAGAAATTGCACTGATAGTTTTGGAAGTTGGAGATATTCTGGCACTCAGGTAGTGAGGGGATAATGTTTGTGGAGTTTTCAAGTTGAGCTGACGGGTCTATATTATAAGAATGAAAGTGCATACTATATTGAAAGAATGAAAGTGCATACGTGCGACTACATAAAAGTCTACACAATGTGCGAAAAAAAGAAGTTATGTACTCAACATAACATTCCAAGTTTGTAGTCCATCTCGACCTTCATTCTTACATATGGGTTCTGAGTCAATCCGCGGCTTCAACTCGGCCTATTACAAGCTCAAAGTCTCTTAGCTGGCTCGTGGCTAGGTATGTATCCCATACTGCACCAGTACAATCTCCAGATCTTGTTTGCTACTAAACTATTGAAAGACAGAACTAAGGTTATCCAGAAAGAACAGCGATAATGAAAGTTCTCCATCCTGCCAAGGTAATACTATCCTGTCTCCAGATCCTTCCAGGATGGGGATAAGTGGGTGGGTTCGTAAGAATGAAGGTCGAGATGGACTACAAACATGGAATGTTATGGTGAGTACATAACTTCTTTATGTTCTGTAGTCCTATCTCACCTTCATTCTTACATATGGGACAGCGTCCTTAGCACCTTATTCTTGGGTGGCTCACGGAAAAAATACTCCTGAGTACCATGGAACCAAAAGAGGGTCTACCCCTAGAGGTCAGGTCCAACTTGTAATGAGCAATAAAGGTATGAGGGGTAGCCCAGGTTGCTGTTACACAAATATTGTCAATGGGAACTCTGGCTTGGAAGGCAGCAGATGTAGACTGGGATCGAGTAGAATGAGCCTTAATCCTGAACAGTAGAGTTTTTCCATTGGAGGAGTAAATGAAGGGAATACAGCTTGAAATCCAATTCAACAGGGTCACTTTAGAGACTGGCAGACCTAGTCTAGAATCAGAGAAAGATATGAACAATTGATCTGACTTTCTGAGGTCCTTAGTCCTGTGAAGGTAGAACTGTAACAGCCTGTGAACATCCAATTGATGAAATTTGTATTCTGCTGCATTAGAATGGTTAGGGAAAAACACCGGTAACTCTATAATTTGGTTCAGGTTAGTTTGAGAGCAAACTCTGGAAATAAAGGAAGGATTATTAAGAAGAGAAACTCTGTCTTTGCGGAATGTAAGATAAGGAGGCTTTATAGACAGTGCTTGCAACTCTGATACTCGTCTAGCTGATGTGATAGCTACTAGAAACAAAGTCTTCCAAGACAGAAATTTCAGCGGACACAAATGAGCAGACTCAAAGGGTGGTGAAGTTAGCTTGGACAAGACAAGACAAAGTTCAGATCCTAGGAAGCTACCGGTTCCTGAAGGGGGGGGTCTCAGCAAAGGGTCTATATTAGAACACCGAACATTCAAAATGTCGAGTGTTCTAATATTGAACCCTAGCAATCGAAAAAAAACAGAACATTCAGAACAGCAAATTTTTCCTAGGGAAAAAATTTGCTGTTCCAAAACACATACACACAGCACAAGCACACCAAACAAACAGCAATCTACACACATACACCTAAACTCTTACACATAACCCTACACTAAACTATACATACACCACTAACTATCCACTTACCTTAACCCAAACCCTAACCCTAAGGTCCGTCACTATCGCACAGTCACCTCACCCGCGCCCTAACCCTAACTCACCTAACCCGCCCTAACCCACACGTCCACACAATCGCACACTTACCGGACCTGCGCCCTAACCCTAACTCACCTAACCCACCCTAACTCACACATCCACACAATTGCACACTTACTTGAACCCGACCCGTAACTTTCCACCAGAGCGCTGAAAATACTGAAGCAACAGAAACTGACAACCAAATTCTTTCCCTAGGAAAGAATTCGGTTTCCTGTTTCTTCGATGTTTTCAACGTTTGCTGAAAACGGGTCGATATTAGAACACTTGACATTTCAAATGTTCGGTGTTCTAATATAGACCCTCAGCAAAGTAGCACCTTTAATGAAGGTTTTACACAATCTGTGTGACATCAGGTTAGACTCATGCAGACCAAAATGAAAATTAGATATTGCTGCCAATTGGACCCTAATTGTGGCAGCAGCAGATCCCTGATGGAAATGTTTGGACAAAAATTTTAAAACCATTGGGATAGATGCAGTGTAAGGATCTACATACCTTTCTTTAGCCCAGACAGAAAACCTTCTCCATTTGCTAGAGTATAACCTCCTGGTGGAAGGTTTACATGAAGACATGAGAATGTGGGTCACAGCAGGTGAAAAGTCATGAAACCTGACTAGGGATGGAATTGGAGCAGCCATGTTGTCAGGGTGAAGGTGTGCAGGGTGGGGTGAAGGGAGCCTGACGTGTGTCAAGAGGTCTGGCACTGGGTCCAGAGTCCATGAATCGTCTAGTAGATGAGGCCCGAGAAAGGAGAACCAAATCTGACGAGGCCAGTAAGGAGTGATGAGAATCATTTTGCTTCCTAACAGCTTCGCTTTCTGAATCACCTTGGATATGAGAGGAAGAGGAGAGAAAGTATAAAGGAGTCCCAGGGGCCAATCATGAACAAGTGACTCCCCCAGAGGAGGGATAAGGGAAAAATAGCTGCTGCATTTGTAGTTGATCGGACAGGCAAGGAGATCACAGCAAGGCATCCCCATTTGCAGAAGATTTGTTCCTCTATTTCCTGATTCAGAGACCACTCGTGAGGCATTAATATTGCCCGGCTGAGTTTGTCGGCTATCACGTTGGTTGTCCCTGGGATGTGCATTGCCACCAGAAAGCGCTGGGAGGATATCGCCCACTTCCAAACACGAATAGCCTCTCGGCAAAGGGGGTAAGACCTGGTTCCACCTTGCTTGTTGTCTGATTGGATTGTTATCATGCCTAGAGGGAGAGTCATGAAGTGCTTACAATGCTAGAAGTACTGCCCTCATCTCTAGGACATTGATATGCAGGTGAGCCTGGTGATCTTGCCATGTGCCTTGGACAGTCCTGCCTACATAATGCCCCCCCCCCACCCTACCTGGGAGGCATCTGTGGTCACAGTAGCAACGGGTTAGCGAGGAAGGAATGGGGTGCCTGATGTGAGTTGGTCAGATTGAATCCACCAACAAAGATCCTTCTTGCATGACTCTGTTATGACGATGTGGTGAGATAGACGCAGTTGCTGAAAAGACCACTGGGACGATAGAAGCCATTGAAGAATTCGCATGTGTAATCTGGCGAGAGGGACTAACATTATAGTGGATGCCATGGTCCCTAAGAGTTTCAGCACCGTCTTTGCCTTGACTTTCTGTAGAGGAAGTAGACAGAGAATTTGTCTGAGGTTCTGCGCTCTCTCTGCGGGAAGATGAGCTAATGTGGCGACTGTGTCTATTTCTGCACCTATAAAAGTCACAAATTGAGAGGGCAATAAGGCAGACTTTTCCCAATTTATTGTAATCCCCAACTGGGAACAAAGCTGGATAGTGGCATCTCTGATTTGTAGGAGTAAATGTCTGGTGGGAGCGATCAGGAGCCAGTCGTTCAAGTACAGAAACACTTGGAATTCTAGAAGTCTCAGGTGAGCTGTCACTACCACCATGCATTTGGTGAACACCCTGGGAGCCGTGGTGAGACCAAAGGGCAAAGCACGAAATTGATAATGACTGGCAACTGGCTCCCAGCCAGAAGCGTAGATGACTCCTCGACGCTCTGTCCATTTTTATACGGTAGTACGTGTCTTGGAGGTCTATGGAGCACATCCAATTGTCTTTCGCTAAGAGAGGGTGTATAGACTGCAGTGTCACCATCCGGAACTTGGCCTTCTTTACGGATTCATTTAGCTTGCTGAGGTCCAATATGGGCCTCCAGTCCCCTGTACGTTTTGGCACTAAAAAGAATCTGGAGCAAGTTCCGGACCCGATCTGGTCTACGGGGATGGTTTGGATGACTCTGTCTGCAAGCAACTTTCTCACTTCTACAGTTGCTTGATCCCTGTGATTCTACAGTTGCTTGATCCCTGTGATTGGGCTGAACATCCAGGATCTTCCTGTCAGCGTGAGGTGGAAGAGAAAAGGGTATGGAGTAACCTCTGGTGACTATTCTTTGTACCCATTTGTCTTGGGTGATGTTTAGCCAGGCTTCTGGATACAAAGATATGCGACTCCTGACTGGCTCCAGAGAAGCACAGCCGGGCCCCATATCAGGAGCACTGATAGGGATGGCCTCAAAATGAATCGCGGCCTCCCTGGTTTTGCGGGAAGCCCCTGCCTCTACGGTGACGTCTACCATTTGCTCCTCCTCCTCTGCATCTGAAGGATGAGTCACCCAGTGCATCCAGGACGTCAGGTCGTCAGGGGTATAAAACATGCAGCCGACGCCATTTCATTCAGTTTTTCTTGCCCCAGATGTCAGGTACCCCCCAAATGGGGAGCAAAAAAAAAAAAATAAAATAAAATAAATTTTATATATATATATATATATATATAATATTATATATATATATATATATATATATATATAATATATATATATATATATATATATATATATATATATATATATATATTAATAAACAGCAATGTATATGTAAATGCACTTTTAGCAACATAAAATTTACCTTCATCTAAAAGCAAATACACCACAAAGGCTTTAGAATATAGTGAAGGAAAGAGAAGTTCTAGAAAAAAGGGGGATGGCGGGTGGGTAACCAGGACTGCAACCGTGAATACACTCGAACATCTACATTTATGGTAAGTGTACACAACTGTACTATGTTCTTCATATTTCACTGTTACAGTCATTACATTTGGGTAGAATCCCAAAGCTATGGATGGTAGGATGGAACTAAATAGCATTAGGACTGGCTATAAGGCCCTGCAGAACTGCAGTGGCAAAGTCTGCCCTGGACTTAAAGAGAGATAAATGATAATGCTTTGTAAAATTATGAACAGAGCTCCAAGTAGCAGCTTCGATAATGTCTTTGGTTGGAACTCCTCTGAGAAAGGCTGCTGAGGTAGAGGCAGCCCTGGTTGAATGTGACCGGATTCCCTTGGGCATCGGTTTACCATGATGCAAATAGCAGAACTGAATGCAGTGGCTTATCAACTTACAAATAGTCTGCTTTGATATAGCCTTCCCCTCTGATGCTGCAGCAAATGCCACCAGTAGTTGCTCAGACTTTCTTAGAGATTTGTTCCTGTTTAAGTAGAATCTTAGTTGTCTGTGTACGTCCAATGAATGCAGAATCCGCTCCCCCTTGTTCTGCGGATTTGGGTAAAATGTTGGCAGGTGATAGTTTGGTTAAGAGCCACACTGGATACCACCTTAGGCATAAAGGAAGGATTGGTCCTGAGGGACACTCTGTCCAGGTAAAAAGTAACAAAAGGCTCCACAGCTACAGTTCTGAAACCCTTCTTGCTGAAGTGATTGCCAAAAGGAAAGCTGTTTTCCAAGATAAAAACTTTATATCTGCAGTAGCTGCTGGTTCAAAAGGAGGCAGGGTGAGTTTTTCCAGCACAAAATTGGGGTCCCATGCAGGAGATGGTGATCTTCTGGGAGGCCTTAAATTTTTGGCCCCTCTAAGATACTGTTTTAGCAGAGGATGAGAAAAGATGGGAGGCTCCGTGTTGTAATGAGCCGATATGGCAGAGGCATGGATTTTTATTGAAGAAAATTATAGGCCCTTGTCAAGCATCTCAGTCAAGTATTGTAAAATCTGAGAAATATTTGGTTTTGCTGTGTCCATTCTTGTGCTTGGTTCCAAGCACAGAATCTCTTCCATTTATCAGCATAAGATTTTCTAGTACTAGGCCTTCTGGCTTCCAAAATGACATCCATCACAGATTTACTGAGAGGTGTTGTTTGAATAATTACATGATCAGCCATGCTGCCAGGTTCAGAGTTTGGAGCTGGCTGTGCAGAATTTGATTGCTCTGCTGACACAGTAGATGAGGTATTTGAGGCAAGTACCAAGGAGGGAGTTGAGATATATTCCTTAGAATTGGGTACCAGTGTTGGCGAGGCCAGTCTGGAGCAATTAGGATCATTTTTGTTTTTTCCTGTCTGACCTTTAGTAAGACCTTGGGGAGAAGAGGCAGAGGAGGAAAGGTGTAGACTGATAGGTTTTTCCAACTGAAGGATAGGGCATCCACTTTACATGCTTGTCTGTGATAAGTCCTTATGCAGAATTTGTCCAGTTGATAATTTTGGGGAGAGGCAAACAGATCTATGTCTGGGCTCCCCCATTTCTGTGTTACCATGCTGAAGACTTGTGGATCCAGTTTCCACTCATGAGGGTTCATAAGGTTTCTGCTTAGGTCGTCTGCCAGAGTATTTTGTTTTCCTGGCAGGAATTGAGCTTGAAGATGTACTTGGTAAGTCAAGGCTGTGTCCCACAATGCCATGGCAAGTCTGCAAAGGGGGTAGGAATGTGTACCCCCTTTCTTATGTACCACATAACCTTGGTGTTGTCAGTCTTTATCAGTAGTTGTCCTGGATGAAGTAAGTCCTTGAAGGCTGTCAGGGCATTCTGAACAGCTAGCATCTCTTTCTGGTTGATATGCAGATGCATTTGTTTTGGGGTCCATATGCCCTGAATGCATCTCCCCGCCAGGTGGGCCCCCCAAGCATAGTCTGAAGCATCTGTAGTTAGGGTTTAGGTGGCAGGGGGTAGAGTGAATGACCGTCCCTTGTTTTGGTGACATGTCTCTGCCCACCAAAGAAACTCCTGTTGTAGGCAGGGAATGAGAGGAATCATTGTTTCCAGAGTGTGACAATGTTGACTCCATAAACTTTTTAGATACCATTGAAGTTTCCTCATATGCAGTCTTGCATATGGAATTAGTAGAATGCAGGATGCCATGAACCCCAAAGCCTGTAGGATTTGTCTTGCAGATAACTGGGTTTTTACTGCCGTCTGTTTGAAGTATATGGTCAGTTGCCTTTGTTTGTCTGGCATAAGGTAAGCCATCTGGGCAGTTGTATTCAAGCTTGCACCCAGGAAAGTAATTTTTTGAGAAGGTACCAGTTGTGATTTCTTTTCGTTTATTGTGTACCCTAGGCATGTTAGAAGCCTTTTTACAAATGCCAGATGTTGAAGAAAAATGTCCTTGTTTTCTGCTTGAATGAGACAGTCGTCCAAGTAAGGATAGATTTCTACGCTTCTTTGTCTGCAAAATGCAATTACTGGTGCCAGGCACTCTGTAAAGACCCTGGATGCAGTAGATAAGCCAAAGGGCAGTGTAGAGAATTGGCAATGCATAAAACCTGCCTTGAAGTGGAGGTATCTTCTGCACGATTCCCTTACTGGGATATGCAGGTATGCCTCCTTTAAGTCTAGAGTCACTAACCAAGCATTCTTGCCCAGCATAGGCAGTAACTGTTGTAAAGTCAGCATTTTGAATTTTGGAATGTCCAAGAACATGTTCAAAATCGATAAGTCCAGTATTGGACGCCAGGCATAGTCTTTTCTGGGTAACAGGAACAGTCTTGAATAAAAACCTTGTCTTTTTCCTGTTCTAGTTGAATAGCCCCCATATCCTTGAGGGACGTAACTTGTTTCTGAGCCTCTGCCCACTGATTTTGTGGCAGATCTGGCCAATCATTTGGAATTGGCAAAGTATGGAAATGAAATCTGTACCCCTGGGATACTATGTTTAATACCCACTTGTCCTGTGTAATTAACTGCCAATTTTGAGCATGAAGTGCTAATTTTCCCCCCAAGGGGGCTGCCAAAAGATAAGTGCTTGGTGATGGAAGAAGGAAGTCATTGAGACTGCTTACTGTAGGGTTGTGCTTTGTTTCCTCCGCATTTGGAGGTAGAGGCATCCCATTGCTTTGACATGTAAGAACCCTGTGATTGGTATCCATGGCCTTTTGAGCGCCTTGATTTGCCTTGAGAGGCTCTGTTGGACACAGGAAAGGACCAATTTTTAGTAGGCCAGTGCCTACTGAATATGGGTGGCTGCACTTGTAAGAAACCTTTTACAGTTTGCATAGATTTAGCTTTGTCTTCCATTTTCTTTAAAACCTCTTCTGCCTGATTACCAAACAGAGTATCATGCTGTAAAGGTGTATCCAACAATTTAGCTTTAACATGATCAGGCAGATTTTGCTCCTTGAGCCAGGCATGCCTTCTAATCACAGATCCAGTAACTGCGGCCCTGCAAGAGGCCTCCAAGGAATCAAAACCACATTGCAAAGTATGCTTTCCAACCTGTTCTGCTGCATGCAATAATTCCTGTAATTCTTTATTCTTCACACAACCAGAAATCAACATAATTTTCTGTTTTAATAGGCCCATAACATTTTGCTGATATTTAAGCCTATGAAACTGGCAGTTTAAGGCCCTAATTGCCAAGGTTGCAGATGTATAAACCTTCTTTCCCCATCTATCCAGGGCCCTGGAATCTCTATCAGAGGGGGTAGGCATTTTGGCTGTAGAGGCCTTTACACCCTTGGGACCCTGTGAGATAGTTTCAGGATCAGCAGCAGGATTTTTGAATAGGAACCCTGTAATATCTGTCTTGCTTACTAGGAGCCGGAGGTAGGGAATCAGGAGTCATGCTCGATTCCAAAAACACATCAACAATGTCTAATACAGGAGGTATAGCCAAAGGCCTATGCTGAGGAAGAAGAAGGAAATCCCTAAGCTTCTTTTTTGATTCAGAGAAATCCTGACTCTCCCAATGAAAATGTTCCCTTAAAGTATGCAAGGTTTCTCCAAAAGAATAATCCTCAGGAGGAGATGCAAATGGAATGGATTCTTCTACATCTGAATCCTCATAGGGTGGTATAGAAAATTCCTGATCAGAAGTGGAACCAGAAGAAATAGAAACCTGATCTGAAGATTCATAATCAGTGTCTTGCCTAGGCCTCTTATCAGGAGGGGGTTGGGAACCCCTGATCAAGGTAACTAAGTCCTCAGCCATTTTGATAATCTGTTTTTTAGGCATAGGGGCCTGAGCATGTGACTCATGCGTCAGTTTTTAGACTTAGTAGTTGATTTTGTTTTTTTTTTGAAGCTGGCGTCAGTTTTATATAAAAATGTTGAGGCCTGAAAACACCCTCAGAAGCTGGTGCCTGCTCAGTGGCTCCGGACCCATCCGAGGGAGAGACATCCATGGGTTCAATACTCTGAGAATCTCACGGCATACCAGACTCCATATGGGTCTCGGTAGAGGCCTGGGACTCAAAAGTAGTGGGTATCAGTGGCTGCGAAAGTGCCTCACTGAGTACCGGCGAACCAGCGACTGGCTTGGGAGAAAATTAGTTGTTGGTTTTGAACCTCAACGGTCTGTCTCTTTTTTTTGCGTTTTTTGTGTACTCAGGTAGTCGGATTGCTATCAGACAACATTTCAGTGTAATTAAATCTGGATCCAAAATATTTTGAAGCAAAAATATACTGACGCTTAATAGTGCGTTGGTTAAATCTAGCATAAAACCGACAGCAAGGCACGTTATGATCTGGGCCTAGGCAAGGAATATGGTATAAATGAAAATCGCTTCCCACAAGTAATGCAATTATTAACTTTTACTGACATCGGTAAGGAGCAAGAAAAGGTTTCCCCAACGGGGTACTTAGCTTTAATTGAAGACTTTGGTTCTGAAATTCAAATGTGAAAATTTCAGGAGTTGGCCGACTGGTACTTGCGAACTGCTTCTGCTTCGGCACCGCGCGGCAAGAAAGACTGAATAAAATGGCGTCGGCTGCATGTTTTATACCTCTGACGACCTGACGTCATGGAAGAGGAGACAGCAACCGACGCAGGACCCAAGACTTTGATATTCAGGCGGACTGAGGGCAACCTGCCAGCAGACTACCCAAATGTAATGACTGCAACAGTGAAACAAGAAGAACATACTCAATCGGTTCCGAGGACAGTGGAGCCGAGGAGGTAGAAGTCTTATCCGGTTTAGATATTTTTTGAGGAGATTCCGATACACTAGACAGTGCCAGAGAATGCCTTTTGGCCGCCTTAACCTTCTCTTTCCTAGAAGAATTTGATTTTGAAGAGGAAGATGAACTGGCCAAGTCTTCCTCGAAGGAAGGCTTGAGGAGACCTTTCAAAATTAACTTGTTCTTCCTCTCCTGAAGAACTCTGGAGCTGAAGGAATGGCAGAATAAACAAGTTTCCTGCAAATGAATGAGACAATAAACACAATTACTATGGCCATCTGTAATTGACATCTTCTGGGAGCACTTTACACATTTTTTGAAACCCGAAGGTTTGTGGTCTTTAGACTCTTTAGACATAATAACTAGCTAAGCAGGAACACACAAGCACAACGAGGACTAGGTCCTCTAACTTAAATGGGTCTAGCCCTAACCACACTCGCACACACAAGGAATAAGTAGAGAGGACTAGATCCTCTAACTTAAACAGACCAAGGTAGATAGTTGGTGACATTCTTTCTACAACTTAGCCTATCAAACGACACGGCACACAGCTAAATTTCTAACTATCTAAATTTCTATCTAAACTAGAAAAGCACGCTCAAAGGGCGGACTAGCAGACAAAAATAACCCTGTAATAATCAAGAAAAAACACTGCACCAATATATAGCAATATAGCGCAAACGCGCAACATTAATAGAAAAACTAGCACACAGGATACCAAAAGGTAGAACAACAAGGGCCAACGGCCAACCAGTTCTCAACTAACTAATTAAAGGTAAAAAAACATTAATAAACTCTATCTGGAACAAGATAAGTCGCTATAGGTAAACAGTAATGTAATAATAATAGAAAAAGTTTTAAACTTAGCCACGGCCAAGCAAGAAGCACATCTGAACTCGTAGATGTGGCAAACGAGATCTGGGCATTGTTTTGGTGCACTGTGGGCTACCTAGCTAGCCACAAGCCAACTAAGAGACTTTGAACTTGTAATAGGCTGAGTCGGAGCTGAGGATCGGCTCCGAACCCATATGTAAGAATGAAGGTGAGATAGGACTACAGAACATCTAAAAATAGTGAATGGCCACGTAAGCAAATTTTTCCCTAGGGAAAAAACTTACACAGCCGTTCACTAAAAAAAAATCTTTAACATCATAAACAGATGGAGGGTTTTGGCACCTACACCTCCCAACGTGGGGGGCTCCGCTACCCACACCCCCCTAACTAAATATACCAACTCCGAGATCACATTATAGGGAAGGAAAGGGCAACTCCATGAAGTTGGTCAACCATCTCCTTGCCCTATGACATTTTCATCAAATAGTTTAAATGCGATTCAATGAATTTGTGTCGCCCATTCAGTATTCGTTTAGAAGCATTTTCGTGCTTCTAATATAGACCCGAGCTGACAAAAGTGCTAAAGAATGAAGAGAAACAGAGTGTGAAATATCCTTGTAGTGGATAGGGATACAGAAGTAGTGTAAGACAAGAAAGAGATGAGGTTCTGTGAGTTAATAAGGAATACATTGCAGAAGACATGATGGGGAAGCAATGTGATGGCCAGAAACCTGTTAAGTAATACATTAGGACCTTGAGAAGACCAGCAATATATTAGGAGAGCATTCTGATATGGTTAATTTAAAAGCAGTGAGCCTGCACAAGAGATGTGAATCATGTTATTGTGTGGGAAGAGGTTGAAGGACAGGCAGAAGCTAATCAGGCAGCTTTGAGCACTGACATTGCCGTAGTTGATGGCTGCAGTATATTATCACGTGAGAAGAAGTGGAAGGAGATTGTAAAGAAGAGTGATATTGACACGTGTCAAGAAAGAAGAGAACCTCTAGGGCCTTTCCAGATGTCTGATACGTCTAGAAGTCTATCCCATAGGGCAAACTGCATTCAACAACTGGCCTAATAAATGTCGAAGATAACTGAACAATGACTTCTTCAGAACTGGATAATATTCCCTTGGCGATCAGCTGTACCACTGAAAATCAAAGGACAGGGAATTATCTACCAAAGTTGTAAGGCCTCTAACATTTTCATTTTGGAGTGTGGTACTGTTTATGTTGTATATTGACTGGAAGAGTAGTTTTCAAAATGTGACTATTTGCACTTTTTAGCATTTAATTTAAGTCCCTTTCCAATACAACAATTATTTACAAGTGTAACTTCTTGTTGCAGAGCCTGGGTGTTACTTTACAGTCATCCACAAACCTTGTCAGCCAAAGGTATTGGATTATGGAATGCAGACCGGATAAGTAAATGCCAAACAAAAGGAATCCTAGCACAGAGCCTTGCAGGACACCACTTGAGTACCTTCATAATCTTTGACGAAGCACCTACTACCCACACCATGGGGGTTCTATCTTTTAGTCAATTTGTTATGCATCTTCCCACACAGGGATTCATTTGTAATGCAATTAGGTTGCTAATTATGCTAGCTTGGGGTATAACATCAAAGGCCTTGACCAGTCATGGTATACTGTATGGACAGCAAGATCAATGTAAGTATCCTTCAATCCCAAAGGCTCACGTTCGTGGGTTTGTGCATCTATTGCACGGATTCAAGTGGCATCTTCTGTGGCTGTGCAATCCAATCCAGGAGTGGCAGTCCTTTCCACACTGTGAGCGCTGGTCTGGTATTATGGGCACGGATCTTCCTAACAGCTCTCTTGTCTTCTTTTCTCCTTGCCAAGCTCTGACTGGAAAAACAATCTAGTAATGTAGCACACATGGTAACCTTCCTCTTTTGTTCCTAAGTCTCTAAGCAAATGCTGGAACACAGAAGTATGACCCTGCAAACGTTCATTCACATCTGCCAAGAGTGTTTTCATAACTAAATGAAACCAGCAAAGGTAGCTGAGAAAAATATTACTTCCTGGGGCAGGAAAAGGAGGTTAGAAAAGACTGGAGAAAAGAGACTGAAAAATGAATTTACAGAAAAGGGACTGGTAAATGAATTTACAAGCGAACACCGGGAGGACATATGCGTGGCTCCCAAGGAAGCAACAAAGTCCAAAAGGGTAAGGATTTTTGTCTTGAATTGTTTGCATAGGTAATTTTATACCCCAAGCAGACTTCACAGAATTTCCTTCAGGTGGACAGCAAATGTTGGAGGTGTGATGGGGAAGAAATAGGTAAATGGGAACATGTTTTCTGGGAGGATAATGAGTTGGTAGATTTTAAAAATTCCCTGCAGAGTACTCTGTAAGAAATATTGCGTGAGCAAATGGGTACAACTATCAAAATTATTCTTTTGAGCTGGGACACAGGATCCGAATTACCTAAACCTATTAAGATCTTATTAAATATAATTCTACTGGAGGCCACAAAAGTAATAACTAAAATTTGTAAAACCAAAATCTAAACCAACTGTATTTGAAGTACTGAATATTGTAAGAGAGAGAAAAGAACTAACTGGAAGTAGATCCTTTAGAAAAGGAACAGTGCAAAGTACATATAACATGAGATTTGTGGGAACAATAAATGGAGAATAATGTTCAGGAAGAGGAGTAATGTTTAAGAGAAGGCACAAATTGATCGACTTATGTAATACCGGACTAAATTACAGTTGTTATAAAAAAAGAAAATATTTCTTTATTTCACTCATCAAGAAGTAAAAACCTGCAAAATGCTTTGTGAATCACTGACACAGCCTATTTTCTCATCAGATGTGGGTCGAATTACAAAAATCTATGAAATACAGCCAAAGGAAACACCAAGAAACAAACTACTACACTTTCATTAACTGCTTGGATCTTTACTCTTGGCCACCAAAATCAGGCCCTCTGCACTTTGCATCAAATACCACTGAAACAAATATATGTAAGTTCTGTATTGTAGTAATAAGCAATATTAACCAAATGAACAAACAAGAAGTACAGGTTAGTTTATGAAAACAAGGTTTCATTTTCCACTGTCATATATATTTCTACAATGCTATCTGAAGTGCTCTTAGTTTTACCTTGTACAGCTTAGGCTTTGGAGGCTGGAAGTCATCGGGAACGTTCACCTTGATTTCTTCAGGCTGTCCTCCCAAGGCTTCCCAGAACTCTGGTGTTTCCTGGCCTTGTACCAGCTGTATAATTTCAGCTTTGCCCTTCCTCTCATTTTTATTGATCTTCTCTGCAAACAGTCTGAAAGAATAAAATCAGTAAAAAAATTATAATCCAGTCATCGATAAGGAAGAACAAGTTTACTTTAACAGGATCAAAACAAGTGAACATAAAATTAATAGTTGCACCTGTATGTGCTCCTCTAAAGACATGTTTGGTTGTACGCAAGGGATACTAGAATGTTATCCAGGCTGGGAAGGTTCTAGAATAGCAATCTCTGCTTTCTAGTCAGAAAGCCATGACATGTCCTACTGCACTGTCAGAGTTAATGAAAGTACCTGCTGGTATATAAATGGATGGGGGGTGGGGTGGAAATGGTACAATATGAGTTCACACAGTTCTACTTCCTCCATTAATGCAAATGAATACTCTGAACTTAAGGAAACAAGGCAGTGGCACTTTGTATAAGAAGGCACTTCTGAAGCTGTGACTCAGGCAGTAATCTTTCCCAGGGGTGTAATCAGTGGTTTCCGAGTTGCTGACATGCAGGAGACAATAGCTCAAGTAACAGGCATGACCATCAGCTGGCTGGGGGCTTAAAGTCAGAATGAGACACAAGTACCAACTTTTCTTCTTTAGGTTTGGGGGGGTGCTAGTGTTTGGTACTGAGACACCCTTCACTGAAGGCTGGAAGGTGAAGTTACCTATATGCAAGTTACAACAACACTGAGGAGGTGGGGGAACATGCACACAGCATCACTGCATGCTCATCCTCCTGAGTGTACAGTCAACTTTTTTCCAGTCCAGTCCATGTTCATTCTTTTTTTTTTTTTTAAATGACAGAGGGAGGGGGGTGGACTTCTACATCAAGTGACTTGACTCCCCTCAAAATACCTATCCTTTATTCTAAAGTTTATATAAGGCTTAAATGTCTAGAGGAAAATCCCAGGATGCAAAAAACTCCCTCACCAGCCTCAGTAAGAAGCTGAGATCCCTCATAAAATCCTCAAAAGCTAGTTACGAAAATAAAATTGCCAAAGATTCCAAAGACAACCACAAGGCATTCTATAGTTATGTCAAGAATCTAAATGGCAATGCTCTGAACTACAACAGAATGGCATTAAATATACTGATCCCAAAGATATTGCCAATATCCTGGCAGATTGATTTAGTGCCAACTTCACCTCCCTCTCACCCCTAAAGGGCCCATCTCAATACCAAAAGATTGCCAAATTCTATCACAGCCACACAGGTAGAAACAGCACTCTCCAAAGCTAAGAATACAGCATCCATGGGACCAGATGACATCCCAGGCTGTGTACTACATGAACTACAAAATGAACTGGCACCCCACTTAAGTGTCATGTTTAATCATAGCCTCACCTCAGGCTTCGTGCCCACTGAGTGGCGCACAGCTACAGTTATCCCGCTCCACAAGGGAGGATCCACCTTGGATCCCGGGAACTACCGTCCCATCAGTCTGACAAGCCTGATCTGCAAGGGCATGGAACTTATAAACAAAGACATTGGCAACTTACAGACACTGGACCCCACCCAGTTTGGGTTTGTGAAGGGCCGATCTTGTCTCCTGAATCTGATTGACTTCTTCAAATCGGTCTCCAGAGCTGTGGACGAGGGTAAGGAGGTCCACACAGCGTATCTGGACCTCGCCAAGGCCTTCGACACCATCTCCCACTCTGGAATCATAGATAAACTTACTAAGCTGGGCATAAATCCTTATGTCACTCGATGGGTTGCCAACTGGCTTACTGACAGAACCCAGGCTGTAAAAGTAGCAGACTCCAAATCCAGCTCCAGACAAGTGACAAGTGGAGTACCTCAGGGTTCAGTCCTGGGACCACTCTTGTTTAGCATCTACTTCTCTGAAGTACAGGCCAACATTAAGGGACTCTAGCTAACAAAGTTTGCAGATGACTGCAAACTGGGAGCCATTATTGAATCCCCAAATGATGTGAATATTCTACAAAAGGGTCTTACAGAAACAGATGCCTGGTGCCAGAGCCATGGGCTCAAGCTTAATGCCAAGAAATGTATAGTCATCCCCTTTGGAAAAAAAATTGTACCCATGAATTACCACATAGGTGGCAGGACACTAAACATCGAAAGTGTGATGAGAGACTTAGGGACACAAGTGGACAGTGGTCTCACTTTCGATAACCACATCGCCACAACAGTCAGGAAATCCCTCTACGTGGCACACCTCATCACTAAGAGCTTTTCATCCAGAAAAAAGGAGGTTATTCTCCCACTGTACTCATCCCTCATTAGACCCATTATAGAGTATAATGCCCCATTTGGTATGTACCTCACAAGACATCTGCAACAGCTGGAAAGGCCACAGAAATACCTCACTAAAAGAATCACAGGCCTAAAGCAGATGCCATATGCTGACCGTCTAAAAAACTCCAGCTATACTCTGTGGCATATCGTCTACTCAGAGGCGATCTCTGCTTAACATACAAGGCCATGTCAAACCCTGAGCTGTTGGACATGCTCCACTTAAAGAAATCCCAATCCCTCAGAGCCACACGCTCCAGGGATGCAAACCTTATCACAATGAACAAAACATGCTGGAGGGATAGGTTCCTGACCCAGAGACTCCCCATACTCTGGAATAGACTGCCCATACATGTCAAGCAGAGCACCTCATTGGCCCTCTTCAAAAGGAACCTTGATGATTGGATGGGAGATAGGAAATTCACCCCGGGGATCATGCCAGTCGCCCTGCTAGACAGGGGCCCAGAGAAGTAAATATTGTGGGAAAAAATTTCCAGGGAATTGTTATGGCTAGGCTTGCATAGGCCTTAGGGCCGATAGCCTAGTACCAACCTATGAACCTATGACTTCTACTTCAAGTGTCTTGACTCCTCTCAAAATACCTATCCTTTATTCTAAAGTTTATGTAAGGCTTAAATGTGTAGTTAAAAATGTAGCCCACATACTAACAATCATATACTAAAACCCTTTAACTGAAACACTAGTAATATAAAAAAAGGAGATTATTATGAACACATTTATTAGGTGTAAGAGAAATGTTGAACTATAGCATCACCTTGTGGGTATATTTAACACACACGCAGGCACACACACAGAAACACAAACACCTATGTACTATCCAGTGCGTTAGTGGGCCAGCACCACAGGTCCAGCATTTTTCCCACTTTTTTTTTTTTTTTTTTTTTTAAGAAATGTGATTGGCTCCTAACTGGGTATTATGCTAAACCCACCTAGTTAATTCCTCCAAAACAATTTCTTGGTTTACATTCCTTACCACTTTCTATATATATTTTTTGGAAAATATTGACAACCTTAATGCCATGTTTTTTTTAACCAACTTATTCTATTAGGAGAATAAATTGTAAAAATCGGATGGCTCTGTCCCATACAAATTCCATATTTTCATAATAAGTATCGAATACAAATGTGAACCTCTAAATAATAAGCATTGCAACATTGATTCTACAGTGGCAAAATGCTGAAACAAGAAATTCATATGTTGTCAAACTAGTAAAATTGAAACCGACTGCTACAAACATTTTACATTACTATACTGTTGTATATTGTTCATATAGGACACAAATGCTTTGACCTCCATGCTGCACTTATTCTCCATGTCTAACTACATTAACAAATGCTTCTGATCCCTGTGTATGTGTTAATTTGAATCGGTTCTCCACTTCATTTGCAACCCGTTCATCAAGAACTATTCCTATACATTTAATGAATTGTCAGAAATGTTAAAACACCACAATTTACCTACCTTACAAACGATGTCCCAGCTTTTGATTCGGAAGTTAATTTATACTTAAAAAAAAAAAAAAAAAAAAATTGCCCCTAAGCTGTTTGGTTTACACTTAATCCTTCCTTCTCCCCATGCACTGGTTCCTTCTCTGTTCAAATGATCCACTAGCTTTCCAATGTGCCTATGCCTAAAAAAAGTAACTTATTTACACCTGCTGATTTCCAGTCAGTTTCAAAGTTAACAGACCTGACCAAACTATTATCTACAAGTACTGAGCATTACATAAATCTGCATTACTTAATCCATCTTAGCATGACTTGGGGAAAAACTTTGCAACCTTCATCCTACAGGGCTCCTCCAAGGCTCCATCCAAGACACTTTTCTCCCAGTTTTTGAATTATTTACCAGTTAACTGCAACAATATCAATATTACCTTATATGCAGGTAACTTCATAACCTATGCCCAGGCAAAAGCTGATCACTGGAAGTTCCTTCAAAACAACCCTGCAAAGTTTGCCAATGGTTCCAAAACAGCCATTGTGCACTGAATGTGGGCAAAACTAAAACAATGCTGTTTGACTTTGCAAGACTATCCAAATCATACAACATTAACATTCTTGATCCATCTGGCAAAAGAATTGAAATAGTCTCATTATTTATACACCAGAAGACAATATTGGATCTATCCTCCTTACAGCTTCACCCAACATTCACATACAGTCACAAGTGACTACACAAAGTCAACACAATTGATTTTACCTAACATCATTCACTTAACCCAAGATTTCAATACCAACTTAATGGAAATACACTTTGAAACTACTTTTATCATCCTTTTATGACATCTTCGACCCTCTGGCCTGGAACAGAAAAATGTCTTTTGACCAAAGAGAATTTACATAATACATAACAGTGTTTTTCACTCCAACCTTAAATACCAAATTAGTTGAACAAAACAAAAATCTTGTAGCACAATTCATCACTGAAATGCAAGCAATGTTTCTTTTAACAGACAGTGTCTGAGTTTTTCAATCATTCCTCTCAAAATTGCAAGTGGGCAGCTTGTTTGTTTGTTAAATAGCAAAGCTTACCCAAACTATGCATACATGCTGGCTTTAGATCACCAAATAATTTGCAAGCTTCATTCAGCCTTTTTCCCTCTCTCTCACTCTCAAATCATGGGGTTCCTTCCAGGCCCCAGTCTGTCCGTTCTCTGTCTCTGTCTCTCTCTCTCTCTCTCTGAGACTGAGATTTTGGATGCAAAATCTTAAGGAGAATAACAATAATCTTGAAGAATACTATATTCATAAAGTAGCAGAAAGTATTCTAAGAATTAAGCCAACACTGGAATGGAGAAAGAAAATTTTGCTGATATGGGTGACTGCAATTATGGATACAGACGATAGGCAACTGGGGGCTGGAATTTATTGGAAAAAAATGGTAAAACAACCAAGGCATTGGGAGCATTTAGAGAGGGAAAGGTAACAAAATGGGAAGAAGCTAAGAATTTATTTGGACTGCAGGATAGAGATTGTCCTCCCTATCAGGGATTGATATCAAGAGTACAAATAAACAGAAAGAAATAAGGGAATCTTAAGTGAAGGACCAGCACTGGTAGAAGCTTTAGTAGAATCTAGAAAGTACAGTTGTGTACACTTACCATAAATGTAGATGTTCGAGTGTATTCACTGCTGCAGTCATTACATTTGGGTAATCCTGCTGGCAGGTTGCCCTCAGTCGGCCTGAATTCCAAAGTCCTGGGTCCTGCGTTGGCTGCTGTCGCCCCTTCCCTGACGTCAGGGGTATAAAAAATGTGGCCGATGCCATTTTCTTAAGTTTTTCTTGCCCCAGATGTCAGGTGCCCCCTTAAAGGGTAGCCAAAATTTATATATATATATATATATATATATATATATATATATATATATATATATATATAAAAATAAATGCACCAGTGTAGACTTTACCTTCATCTACAAGCAAATACACCACACAGGTTGCATAAATAAAGAAGGAAAGACAGGTTCCATCAGAAGAAAGGGGGATGGCGGGTGGGTAACCTGGACTGCAACAATGAATACAATTGAACATCTACATTTATGGTAAGTGTACACAACTGTACTATGTTCTTCGTGTTTCACTGTTGCAGTCATTACATTTGGGTAGATTCCCAAAGCTAAGGTTGGGAGGCTGGAGCTAAACAGCATTAGGAGCAGCTATGAGGTCCTGCAGAACTGCAGTGGCAAAGCCTGCCCTGGATTTAGAATATAGTGGGGGATGACAGCGCTTAGTAAAGGTGTGCACTGAACTCCAAGTAGCAGCCTCTAGAATGTCCTTGGCTGGTACTCCTCTGAGAAAAGCTGCGTAAGTGGCTGCAGCTCTGGTTGAATGCGGCCTAATGCCCTTAGGCACTGGCTTGCCATGGTGTAAGTAGCAGAAATGAATGCAGTGGCCTATCCACTTTGAAATAGTCTGCTTTGAGATGGCCTTTCCTTGTGATCCTGCAGCATATGCCACTAGTAATTGCTCTGTCTTTCTGAAAACTTTGGTTCTGTCCAAGTAGAATCTAAGCTGTCTGCGTATGTCCAAAGAATGCAGGATTCTCTCCCCTTTGTTCTGTGGATTTGGATAAAAAGTTGGCAGATGAATAGTTTGGTTAAGAGCCACACTGGACACCACCTTATTCATAAATGTTGGGTTTGTCCTCAGAGAGACCCTGTCTGGATAAAAAAAGATAAAAGGTTCCACAGCCATGAGTGCTTGTAGCTCTGAAACTCGCCTTGCGGAAGTTCTTGCTAGGAGCAGAGCTGTTTTCCAAGATAAAAACTTTATATCAGCAGTAGCAGCTGGCTCAAAAGAAGGCAGGGTGAGTTTTTCCAAGGCATATTTGAGGTCCCATGCAGGCATTGGTGATCTTCTTGGAGGCCTTAAATTTTTGGCTCCTCTGAGGTACTGTTTTAATAAGGGATGAGAAAAGATTGGTGGCTCTGTATTGTAATGAGCCGAGATGGCAGAGGCGTGAATTTTAATAGATGAAAAAGATAGGCCTTTGTCCAGCATCTCAGTTAAGTATTGCAAAATCTGAGGAATATTTGGCACAGCTGTATCAGTTCCTTGTTCCAAGCACAGAATCTCTTCCATTTTCCTGCGTAAGATTTTCTAGTACTAGGCCTTCTGGCCTCCAAAATGACCTCCATCACAGCTTTATTGAGAGGTGTATTTTGTATGACTACATTATCCTCTATGCTGCCAGGTTTAAAGTCCTGTGTTGGCTGTGCAGGATCTGATTGTTGTACTGGGACAGTAGAAGAGGTTTTTGAGGTAAGGTCCAAGCTGGGCATTGAGACAAGTTCTTTAGTATTGGATACCAGTTCTGGCGGGGCCAGTCTGGGGCAATTAGTATCATCTTTGGCTTCTCCTGTTTGACCTTTAGGAGTACCTTGGGGAAGAGAGGCAGTGGGGGAAAGGCATATACTGATAGGTTTTTCCAGCTGAAAGATAGGGCGTCCACTTTCCATGCTTGTCTGTGATAAATCCTTGTGCAGAATCTTTTTAGTTAGTAGTTGTGAGGGGAGGCAAATAGATCTATGTCCAGGCATCCCCATTTCCTTGTTATCATGCTGAAGACTTGTGTATTCAGCTGCCACTCATGGGGATCCATGTGGTGTCTGCTTAGTTCGTCTGCCAGAGTATTTTTCCTTCCTGGCAGGAATTGTGCCTGCAGATGTACTTGGCAAGTCAATGCTGTGTCCCACAAAGCCATGGCTAGTCTGCAAAAGGGGTACGAATGTGTGCCCCCCTGCTTGTTTATATACCACATGACCGTGGTGTTGTCTGTCTTTATCAGTAGTTGTCCTGGATGAAGTAGGTCCTTGAAGGCGGTCAGGGCATTTTGAACAGCTAGCATCTCTTTTTGATTGATATGTAGATGCATTTGGTTTGAGGCCCATGTGCCCTGAATGCATTTTCCTGCCATGTGGGCCCCCCAGGCATAATCTGATGCATCCGTTGTTAGTGTCTGCCTGGCTGTGGGGTAATGTGAATGGCTGTCCCTTGTTTTGGTGACAAGCCTTCGCCCACCATCAAAACTCCTGTTGCAGGCAGGGAATGAGAGTAATCATAGTTTCCAGGCTGTGGCAATGTTGAGTCCAAACACTTTTTTAGGTACCATTGCAGTTTCCTCATATGCAGTCTTGCATATGGAATTAGTAGGATGCAGGATGCTATAAAGCCCAAAGCCTGCAGAATTTTTCTTGCAGATAACTGGGCCTTTGTTGCCATCATTTTGAAATAGGTAGTCAGTTGCTTTTGTTTGTCTGGCGTGAGATAAACTATCTGGGCAGTTGTATTTAAGCTTGCACCCAGGAATATTATCTCTTGAGAGGGTACTAGTTTGGATTTCTTTTTGTTGACTGTGTACCCTAGACATGTTAGTTTTCACACACGCCAGGTGCTGTAGAAGAATGTCCTTGTTCTCTGCTTGAATTTTACAGTCGTCCAAGTAAGGATATATTTGTATTCCTCTGTCTGCGAAATGCAATTACTGGTGCCAGGCACATTGTAAAGACCCTGGGCGTAGTAGGCAAGCCAAAGGGCAGTGCAGAGAATTGGTAATGCATTGAGCCAGCCTTGAATCTGAGGTATCGTCTGCATATTTGTCTGATAGGGACATGCAGGTATGCCTCTTTTAGGTCCAAAGTTACAAGCCAAGCGTTCTTTCCCAGCATGGGCAGAAGCTGCTGCAAAGTCAACATCTTGAATTTTGGTATATCCAGGAATGTGTTCAGAATAGATAGGTCCAGTATTAGCGTCCAGGCCTTGTCCTTTCTGGCTACCAAGAACAGTCTTGAGTAAAATCCTTGCCCCTGCTCTTGCTCTGGTACTTGTTGAACAGCCCCCATGTCCATGAGGGATGATACTTGTTTTTGTGCCTCTGCCCATTGATTTTTGGGCACATCTGGCCAGCCGTTTGCCTTTGCAGGGTTTGGAAATGGAACTTGTAGCCTTGTGACACGATATTTAGAACCCACTTGTCCTGGGTTATGATGTGCCAATTTTGAGAAAAAAGTTCTAATTTTCCCCCTAAGGGTGCTGCCAGGAGATAAGTGCTTGGTGCAGGCAGGGGGGAAGTCATTGGGACTGTTTCCTGTATGGTTGAGATTTGTCTTCTCCAACTTTGGAGGTAAAGGCACCCCACTGCTTTGACCTGTATGAACCTTGCACCTGGGATCTGCCCCTTTGAGGTCTGTCTGACACAGGAAAGGACCAATTCTTTGTTGGCCAGTGTCTACTAAACCTAGGTGGTTGTACTTGTAAAAAATCATTGACAGTTTGCATAGATTTAGCTTTGTCCTCCATTTTCTTTAACACCTCTTCTGCCTTAACACCAAATAAAGTATCATGCTGTAACGGTGCATCTAATAATTTTACTTTGACATGATCAGGCAGATTTTGTTCCTTTAACCAAGCATGCCTCCTAATTACAGAACCCGTAACTGCGGCCCTGCAGGAGGCCTCCAAAGAATCAAAACCACACTGCAACGTATGCTTTCCAGCTTGTTCAGCTGCATGCAATAAATCCTGCATTTCCTTGTTTTCTGCACATTCAGAGTTTAACAACATTTTCTGTTTAAGCAATGCCATGACATGTTGCTGATATTTGAGCATATGAAACTGACAGTTTAAGGCCCTTATAGCCAAGGTAGCAGATGTGTATACCTTTTTTCCCCATCTGTCCAGTGCCATAGAATCCCTGTCAGAGGGGGTAGGGTTTTTTGCAGCGGAAGCCTTAATTCCCTTGGGACCCTGTGAAATAGTTTCTGGGTCTGCAGCAGGGTTTTTAAAAAGGAATTTATGAGAGTCAGGAACCCTGTAATATCTGTCAGGCTTAACAGGAGCTGGAGGTAAGGAGTCAGGGGTAAGACTAGACTCAGAAAAAACATCTACAATGTCCAACACAGGTGGAATGGCTAGTGGCCTGTGTAGAGGTAGTAAAAGAAAATCCCTGAGCCTCTTTTTAGATTCTGAAAAATCTTGGCTCTCCCAGTGGAAATGCTCCCTCATGGTATGCAAGGTTTCCCCAAAAGAATAGTCCTCTGGAGAAGAAGCTGAAGGAATAGATTCTTCAGCATTAGAATCCTCATGGGGGGAAGAGAATATTCCTGATCAGCAGAGGAATCAGAAGAAATAGAAACCTGATCTGAAGATTCATAGTCAGTCTTTTGCCTAGGCCTCTTATCAGGAGGGGGATGGGAACCCCTGATCAAGGTAATTAAGTCTTCGGCCATTTTGAGCATCTGTTTTTTGGGCATAGAGGCCTGTCCACGTGGCTCTTGTGTTTGTTTCTTTGCTTTAGAAGGTGCTGTAGTCTTTGCCTTTGAAGCTGAAGTTGTTTTAATGCAAAAATGTTTAGCTCTGAATATACCCTCAGAAGCCGGTGCCTGCTCAGCGGCTCCGGACCCATCTGAAGTAATAGTATCCGAGGCTCCAATACCTTGAGTATCCAGCGGCATGGCAGACTCCACGTGGGAGTCGGTAGCGTGCTGCGACTCTAAAGTAGCGGGCGTCAGGGGCTGCGAAAGAGCCTCACTGAGAACTGGCAACTGGCTTGGGAGAAGCTTAGTCAACGGTTTTGGGCCGCGATTGTCTATCTCTCTCTTTTTCTTTGCATTTTTTATGAACTCCAGTAGTCGGATGGCTATCCAACGACATTTTTGGATAATTGAATAGGCGGCCAAAGTAGTTTAAAGCAAAATCATACCGACGCTTAATAGTGCGTTGGTTAAATCTAGCACAAAACTGACAACCAGGCACGTTGTGATCAGGGCCTAGGCAAGGAATACAGTAAGAATGAAAATCCTTATGAGGTATTTGCTTACCACAAGAAATACAATTATTAACTTTTTCTGACATCGGTCTGGAGCAAGAAAAAAGTTTCCCCAGTGGGGTACTTAGCTTTATTGAAGACTTCGGATCTGAAACTCGAACACGAAAATGTCAGTAGTCCGCCGACCGGCACTTGCGAACTGCTTCTGCTTCGGGCACCGCGCGGCAAGAAAGACTAAAGAAAATTTTATCGGCCGCATTTTTTATACCCCTGACGACCTGACGTCAGGGAAGGGGCGACAGCAGTCGACACAGGATTACCCAAATGTAATGACCGCAACAGTAAAACACGAAGAACATCAGAAGCTGCTGTTAAAAATAAATAATTAATACAGCATATAAAATATTGCATGATAACTACAATAATCAATCAGATGAGGTTAGAAAGGATTGGGAAGAGACTGGACAAGCAATTCACAAAGAAACAATGGGGGATATATGTGTGTCTCCCAAATATGCAACAAAGTCTAGAAGATTTATGATCTGCGTTTGGAAGTGTTTACATGGGTATTTTTATACCCCAAGTAGACTCTAAAGAATTTTTCCTAAGGCAGACAGCAAATGTTGGAGGTGTGATGGGGAAGAAAGAGGTAATTGGGAGCATATTTTCTGGAAGTGTAATGAGTTGGCAGACTTTAAAGATTCCCTGCAGACTGCTCTGTCAGACAGACTGGGTGAGTAATTGGTGTAACAAAGGAAATTATTTTTTTGAGCTCTGATACAGAATCGGAATTGCCTAGACATAGTAAGGCCTTGCAGAGTCTAATTATATAATTATACTGGCTACCAAAAAAGCAGTTACTAGAAAATGGAAATCAAAGTCTAAACCAACTTTACTAAAAGTAGTGAATATGGTAACAGATATAAAACAAGTAGAACTGGGATCTTTAGAAAAAGGTAGGAGCAAATTACATAGGAAAAAAGGTAGGAGCAAATTATATAGGAAAAAAAGGGAATTGTGGGAACAATACATGCAGGTTTAAAAGAAGGCAGGATTTGAATGCGCTATGTAATGCTTGACTGGCAATGACTGGATAGATTATGAGTGATTTAAAATGTTTGCAGCTACAATTATATCAGTATAGTCTGTGATGCGTAATTTTTGCAACTAAAATTATGTCAATATGGTTTATTTTCATTTTTAGAAATGCATCACTGCCTATATCATACATGATAATTTAATAAAGATTTTCTTGTTAAAAAAAGATATAAAAGACTCTTTTAAAGGGAGGTGGGAGTGATCGCCTCCATCTCCACTCTGGAGATCTTTACCTCCAAACTGCAGGTGGTGATCCTGGGGCCAATCTGAACCATGACTCCCCTCAAATGTACAGCCATAGGGTCAAGTTCCAATATGAGCCCTTGACGACCTGACATCATGAAAGAAGTGACAGCATCTGACGCAGAAATCCCAAGACTCTGGTAGTCAGGCAGGCTGAGGGCTACCTACAGGCAGATAACCCAAATGTGATGACTGCAACAGTGAAACACAAAGAATATCTTCTGTTCTCTTTCGAAATGAATGACGTAGCTGCTCAGAAACAGTGGACCTAGAATTCATCTATGGCATGGTTCCTGCCAGCACTACTCTGGAAACCTTTGTTCCCACTCCACAAGGGGTACTGGGCATTCCTGGGACCACTAATTTATTTACTTAACAGAGTTTCAAGGCTTATCCTAGATACAAATGAGCAGCTACAGGAAAGTTAAAGTGTGTATTTTAAATGCACAGTCTGAGTGACTGTAAATAAGCTAAATGCTGTTATTAGAAATCCATCCACAACCTCTTTTCCCATTTTTGCACATGGGGTCAGGGTATCACTTCAACAGTGACAATCATCTAGAGCCAAGGTTTACATCGCAGGTTAGGTAGCCCTGCTATGGTTGTTCTTCTACATCAAACACTCTTGTGCAAACAAACTCACACCTATGGCCAACTTAGAGTGTCCAATCCACTTACTGCTTGTCTTTGGAATGTGGGAGGAACAGAAGCACCTGGAGGAAACCCATGTGAACACAGGGAGGACATGCAGACTCTGCACAGAAGGCACCCAAGTATAGAATCAAACCGGGGAACCTCTTGCTGTGAGGCAACAACACTATCCACTGCAAATTTGCAAATTAAGAGTCCTCATTATTACAAAGATTCAAGAATGCATAGCTGGAAAATGAAATGAGACACTGAAAGAGAAATTGAGTGCGTGTGTGTGTGTGTGTGTATACTGAAGCATTTCATTATGATGTTCCACTTTACTCATATATTTTGTGTAATAAGGAAATATAAACAAAATGTTTACTAAAGAACGTAGTCCTCAGAAAACATTACACAAAAATGAAGTTTGTTGTTTAGCTCCCTTATCCTTATCCTTTTCAGCAGCACTAACCTCCCCACACCTCGCAAACTGCTAGATAAGCCCAATTGGAAAAGAAAATTATCAGGAGCAAAAGGATGCAACACACTGGAGATAGAAAATAATGCTGACATTAGGACGATAAGGAAAAGCAAGAATAGCAGGGTCCACCTCAATTCTTGTCTGTTTTGTGCAATCTGTTTGCTTTGAAGAAAAGTATTTTAAAGGAAACACATACAAGGTCTTGATGACGAGGCATTTTATATATATATATATATATATATATATATATATATATATATATATATATATATATGTATATAGGAAATCCCATGAGAAGCAATGTGCCTTTCAACGAGGCTTTACACAAGTTAAAGAAGCTAAAGACGAATTTTGAAACCCCACATGAAAATCTGAAATGGCAGCAAGGTGAACTTTGACAGTAGAGCCAAAAAGGGGTCTACTTGATTTTGCTCAGCCCAATAAGCAAATCTTCTCCACTTGCTTCTGTAGAGCTTCCTTGTAGAGTGTTTGTGTGATGACAGGAGAACAGAATGGACAGGGGAGGAAAGCATGGGCTGCCTGGCTACAAATGGAACTGGAGAAACCATGCGGTCATTTTGAGATTTTGAAGGTCCAGGAGAACCAGGCCTGTGGGATGAGGCAGTAAGTCCGGAATTAGATCCAGAATCCAAGGGGACACATGAGGTGAGGCCACAGGAAAGGAAACCAAATTTATTGAGGCCAATAAGGAGCAGTGAGGATGACTGCTCTCTGAAGGAGTTTGGGGATCAAAGGAATCTGGTGATAAGCATAAGGGAGACCGGGGGGGGGGGCAATCGTGAAGCACAGCATCTATCCGTGACTCCCCCAATGGGGGGATAAGAGCAAAAAAGCTGCTGCACTTGTTGTTCAAGGAAGATGCAAAGAGATTGCAGCAAGGCTGGCTTCACTACCAGAACATCATATCCGACACTCTGCTGTTGACGGACCACTCGTGAGGAAGAAGAATGGACCTGCTTAATTTGTCTATCATGGTGGACTTCCCCAGAATGGGCATTGCAATCAGAAAGCAGTTGGAGGTGATCACCCAGTGCCACACTCTTAGGGCTTCTCAACATAAGGGGTAGCATTTGGTTTCCCCTTGTTTGCTGATGTGCCAAACCATGGACATGTTGTCCATTTGAACCACAACTATTCAGAGAGGAACAGAGTCTTGGAATGCTTGTAATGCCAACAGCACCACCCTCATCTCCAGAACATTGATATTCAAGTTGGTCTCTCCAGGGGACCAAGTGCCTTGGATCATCTTGCCTAGGAAATGCCCCCCCCCCCATCTGATCTGGGAAGAGTCCTTGGTCACTACGGCCTTTGGTTGAGGAAGGACAAAAGGATGGCCTTGTAAAGGTTGCTGTAACTGCATCCATCAGTAAAGTTATCACTTGAAAACCTGAGAGATTCTTACTTTCATAGACATGGGCTGAGAGAGCGACCATTATGCCTGAAGCATCCACTACAGGATTCTCATGTGATATCTTGCCAAGGGTAGAAGGATTATTGCTGCAGACATTGACCCCAATGCATGAAGAACCAACCGTGCTGAAATCCTGGTACTGCAGACTATTTTCCCTGACCTGAGATTTTATTGTCTGTAGTCTCTATGGGAAGAGATGCTATCATTGCCCCTATGAATTCCAGAATTTGAGTAGGTTGTAACTTTGACTTGCTGTAACTGACCGTTATGCCTAGATGAGAATAAGCTTGCAGCACATTGTCTCTTGCTTGTACCATTTGATGCATTTTTGGGGCAGTGATGAGCCAGTTCTCCAAACATGGAAACACCCGGTATCACTGCAACCTCAAGCGAGCTGCTACCACTGCTATCAACTTGGTAAACACCCTGGGGGCTGTGGTGAGACCAAAGGGAAGTGCTCTGAACTGGTAATGACTGGCTCCCAGCAGGAAGAGTAAGTTCCTTCTGGACCACCTGTTTATCTTGATATGATAGTACGCATCCTGAAGGTCTATAGGGCACATCCAATCATCCTTTCTCAAAAAAGGCAAAATGGACTGAAACATGACCATCTAGAACTTGGTGTGTTGAACTGCTTTGTTTGGCACTCTGAGATCCAAAATCCATCTCCAGTCCCCTGTTTTCTTTGGCACCAAAAAGAATCTTGAGTAAGTTCCAGACTCTATCTGGTCTGGAGGGACTTCCTAGATGACTATTGTTTCTAGCAGCTTTTGTATTTTTAGCGCTGCTAATTCCCTCTGACTGGGTGGAACATCAGGAATTCTCTTGGGTATGGGGGCTGTGAGGGGAATGGGAATAATATAACCTATGGAAACAGTCTTCTGCACCCAGGTATCTTTTGTTAAACTTCACCAGGCTTCCTGGTGCAGGGATAAGTGACCTGCAACTGTCTCCACAGAAGGGCAATTGGGCCTCTGTTAAGGAGTGCTGAAAGAGTCTGTTGGAAAAGGAATCCCTTGACCCCCAGTTTTGAGTGCCTCCTCTGCTAGAGGGGTGTCTACCATAATTGATTCCCCTCCTGCTCCTGGGGGAGCTTCCTCGAAGTTGGAAAGGACCCTGCGATTTCTTAAACCACATCTTATGACCTCTCCTTTGGTTCCTGGAAAACGTCCACTTAGGGGTTGAAAAGCATATGACCACTGTAGACAGGGTCTTCCCATCCTTTTCACACCTGGAATGTGTGTCTTTCATTGTGGGGCCAAATAAGGAGGAACCATCTAAAGAAGCATTGATGAAACAGACTTAATAGGCTCCGCAAAATCACACAAGCACATCCAGACATGTTTTCTAATGGAAATACCTGAACCTGCAGCCCTTGAGGCGCCTTCTGTAGCATGCGAAATGAACCTCATGGATGAATTAGCGATCAACTGAAGGGTAGCCAGCTGTGAGGATACAGAAGATTGTGCCTCTCCAGTAATGGTCCCTGTCAGAGAGTTGGAAAGCTTCTTGATTAAGTCCCTTTGCAACCTCATGAAGTGTACCAAATAGTTCAGTGATCGGATGGCAAACATCACTGAAGCATATACATGCTTCCCAAACCTGTACAACTCCCTAGACTCCCTGTTGGGGGGGGGGGGGCATCAGCTGGTACACCATTGCTCCAATGCTCTCTCCCAACTGGTGGAGCCAAAATCCTTTCAGGTCTTTTGGGGACTGACTCAATCGTATCAGGTTCCTTCCATGCCCGTTGATACACCAGGTCGATAAGTTCATCAGCAGGCGGAGTGATGCAAGAGGTAGACGGGCCAGTCCTGAAGGCATCCAGAAGCATGGACTCCTCAGAAGTCAGGTTTTGGGCCAACCAACCACTCTTCTGCCTTAGGATCTCAAGAATGTTTCCAAAGGAGACGTCCTCGGGGGGTGACTTGGGAGACCCTTCTCCCTTATCGAAGTCAGTGTCCTCTGTGACAGACTCCTGGAGGGAGTCAAAGTGCTTCCTCTTGCACATTTTCTTCCAAAGAACTTCTTCGGTGGTGTGTTCTGGAGAAGTGTCAGAAGAAATAACAGTACCCAGTTGGGTAGACTAGAAGCTTCGGTTAGGCTGTCCCAGTGGAGTGCAGTAATGAGGATCACGTGGCACAGACAGATGAGAATATCAGGGTTGGATCTGAGAAGGAAGGGCCCACCTGCTCCACCAGAGCAGAGAATATCCTCTTCACTATCTCAAAGGCCGACCACTTTGAAGACAGGGAAGGCAACAGAGTCGAGAGAAGGAGTCTTTGGCCCACTACCTCCCCCTGCTTCAAGGGCAGGACACCCGAGGTGGAACCAGAGCCAAGCTGTCATAGGCCGAAACTCCAAGATGAAGAGATGGCTCTGAAAACCTCAGAGTCGATCCCATCCCACCTTGGATCCAACCTGGAAGCTTCAGCTCCCAGACTCATTCAGATCTGAAGATGTCGGAGCCAGTGCACTTGTAGTCGGATCCGTAGAAGACAATCCTTCGGCTCAGACAGAGATGAACTGGCAGCACTTTGAGCCAGGGACTCAAACTACAGGTCAGGTCAGAAGAGGACTCACACTCAGTGGGGGCATAAAAAGATGTTGTCCCTGACCTGAACCGGTAGGAAATGCGACCACTCCCTTCTGAAAATGCACTGTGAAGAATATCCTCATCATCCACTCTAAATTCTCTTCTGTAACACTTCTGGAGAAGCATGCTGAGTACACAGACGGTGATTTTAACCACCACTCTAAAAAAGGGCAAGGGTACCCTGAAGGGAGCTGGCTGCAAGCTTGGGGAGTAGACAGGATGAGGCAGAGGCCTTGGATCTGAAACCGTCGTATCCAAAGAAACAGTAGCAGTGACCGAATTAATCGGCTCCGATAAGGTTGGGTCAAAGATGCAGTCTGATCAGACTTGAGCTTTTTCTTCCTCAGCTCCGAAGAAGTGGAAGCCGGTGAGTCAGAGGATCTGGATCTTTTGGTCATTTTTGAAGCAGGTGACTGAACTCTAGCAATAGCAGTGGAAAAGGGAGTAGGCAGAAGACCCTTCAAAATGAGTTTGTTCTGCCTCTCTGTAAGAGATCTGGGGTTGAACCCAGCACAAACAGAACATTCTGATTCCAAATGGGTAGGGCCCAAACAGTAAACACACAATCGGTGGGAGTCTGAGAGCAGCATTTTGTGCCCACACTGTTCACAGTTTTTAAATCCTTTTTCAGAAATACTGACCAAGTGAAGGATGGTGCACACAAACACACCAGAACAGCACTCAAACACTACAACTACAGAAAGACAGATTTTTTTTTGGCAGAATAGGGAGAGGAAAAAAGGGAACACCAACTATGGTATTTTAAGTAAATAAACCAGTGTGTAAAGGAAGGGTAAAAATACCAATGATGGTAATCGGAAAGTACACTAGTGTGTCAAAAGGGTAGGAAAGGAAACACCACACAATAAACACAGCAGAAATTAGCAGACAGGTATATCATAGCTATAGATGACAGAAATTTAGCAAAAAAGGAACAAAATCCCACTTATCTCAAAAGTAGATCAAGAGCCAAGGTGACAGCGTCTAAGCGCAAAAGCAGCAAATGAGATCTGAGGGAGGTTGGGCTTTCAGCATAATCAGTAGGAAGGGAGCTCAAAAGAGTTTTTGGTGGCTGCGAGCGAGTAGAACGACAGAGTCAGATCACAGTCCCATTGGTTGAGGAATGAATAAAAATTGACAACATAACATACTATAGTTTCGGTATGATGCAACTATTTCACATCACAGCTGAGGGATTATTTCGATAACTTTAGACACCTATGATTTTTATACAGCATCTGTTTAGTGTTCTGATGTTGGTCTGTGTGAAGGGCTTCAGCATTTGGAAAATTATGATTTGTTTGTTTGTGTCTTTCGGCTTTTCCCGGTTAGGGGTCGCCACAGAGGAACTCCGGTCTGCTAATGATTGGCAGTAGATTTTTTTACGTACTGGCTTGCCGGGCCTAATGCACAACCTTCAATGAAGAAACGCCCATTCACGCATGTCACTACACAGAAGATGCTCTAACTGAGAATCGAACGGACAACGTCTAACTGTGAGGCGACAATGCTACCGCAGCACCACCACCACAGTATTTGGAAAATTATGATAAACATGTCAAATTTAAAACCGATGTGTGGTTTTTTTTTTACCTGGCTTTTGTACTTCCACTGAGGGTGGCTTGAGCTCCTCTCCAGATGAAAATTAGCAAACCATTATCCAGTAGGAAAATAAACCTGGAAATGAAAGGAAGAAACAAACAGCATTGTTAATCTCCGTCCTGCAGCCATTCAACAGTTCAACTTTATTGTTATTTTTTTCAGACTAAGGCCATGGACAGATGTTTCTTTTAAACTCTTCCACTCAGAGAATCAAAATTATATTTTTACTTGCTTTATACAATAATATACTGACTTGCATACTATTCTGAATGCACTTGGCTCAAATTACATACTTGTTTCTCTACATGCATTTATGTGAATGTAAGCTGGAGGTGGGGAACAAATTATTATCAAGGTATATACACAAAAAAAATCTATCAAAAAATGTATTCTGCCAATACTACTGCAATTATTTTATATCATACACGTGTATGTATGTGTGTGTGTGTATGTATGTATGTATGTATATATATATGTATATATATATATATATATATATGGGTCTACTTCATAACACTGAAATTTCATAACGTTGAATTTCGAAAATTCAAAACATTGAAAACCCAAAACATTGAAAACTCAGAACACTGAAAGTGTGCTTCATAACATTGAAAACTACATTGCACAAGTAAATAACATCACCACCACCTACACCACCACCGAACTAACAAACACACTTTCGACTACGTTTCTGCATGGGGGGCAAGCCCCCCTGCACCCCATAAATTAAATATACCAACACCAAGATCACACTGCAGTGGAAAAAAGTTAATTTCCTATCCTCAGTTTATTGAAAATGCACTTTCTCAAAAAAAAAAAAAACAGTTTGCAAGTATATTTAGTTGTACAGCAACGTAGTGTTGATTGTACAACTAAGCAAACTGTTATTTAGATCGCGGTACAGCGGGGATAAAGGAATAGTCCCTTTTCCCTACTGTACTGTGATCTCGGTGTGAGAATATTAAAGTGGGTGGTGGGGGGGTGCAGGGGGGCTTGCCCACCTGCATAAATGTATAAACATAAGTAGTACTTTAAGAAACATGGAGGAGCTCTCGAATTATGTAGCACAAGCAGGTATGACCCTAGCCCTGAGCAGCATCCTACCATCACCCAGAATTATACCACAGTACAAGCAGAAAATGATTGATTTCAACAATTGGCTAAGTTTCTGGTGTCATTTTAAGGGGATCCAGTATCTGTCTGCCTGGGATGATATGATTGACAGATGTTTTCGATAAAATGCACTTTCGCGAAAGCGAGTTCGCTCAAGTACATTTCGCTGAAACGTACTTTCGATCAACATAGATCTATATATATAAAATTTATCCTATATATATATATATATATATATATATATATATATATATATATATATATATATATATCAAACTATATTCACATGTATTATAGTAAAAAAACACTGAAAAACTAAGATTTCCTCTTCACAGGAATTGCATGAAACAGCAATGACAAATTTAATGAAGACTTCAATAGAATCCAAATTCCCAGATTCCAAAAACTCTTTTCAGTGTGGCAACTCTGACTTGGTTATTTAAAGGTAGGGGAAAAGAGGAAAAAAAGAGGACTTCCTACAGCATAAATGATGTCACCTTCCCGACAGAGCACTTTCTATGAAGACAAACTCCCCAACTAAACCAAACGCGACAAAACTGTCAGACAACTGACATACTCTCTGACTCTTAACAAGAAGCGCTGCTTTTTCTACCAGGTATAAACCACAAAAGCCCTTGACCTGGCATGTCTACAGCTAGTGGAATTTGGCTTTATTGTATGCAAAGGCCTTCAGCTTGGTAGGATGTGCCTTGGTCCACAAGCATAGCGGACTCCAAAGGATCTTTGCCCAAAGCCTTGGGCAACTGAAATATGTGTACTGAGGTGACAAAAGTACATTACTGGAACCTGCACCCTCAAAAGAAAGTACAGTTGTGTACACTTACCACAAATATAGATGTTCGAGTGTATTCACTGTTGGTCATTACATTTGGGGGTAATCTGCTGGCAGGCTGCCCTCAGTCAGCCTGAATAACAAATTCTTGGGTCCTGCGTCGGTTGCTGTCTCCTCTTCCATGACGTCAGGTCGTCAGTGGTATAAAACATGCAGCCGAAGCCATTTTAATCAGTTTTTCTTGCCCCAGATGTCAGGTGCCCCCCCCCCCCCCAAATGGGGAGCAAAAAAAAATTATATATATATATATATATATATATATATATATATATATATATATATATATAAATGCATGTATTTTAGAACACAAAAAAATTATCTCCAATTAAATGCAAATACACCACAAAGGCTTTTGAGCATAGTGATGGAAAGAAGAGGTATAATAGAGGAGAATGGGGGCTGGCGGGTGGGTAACCCGGACTGCAACAGTGAATACACTCCAACATCTACATTTATGGTAAGTGTACACAACTGTACTATGTTCTTTGTGTTTCACTGCTGCAGTCATTACATTTGGGTAGAATCCCAAAGCTATGGATGGGAGGATGGAATTATACAGCATTAGGAACAGCTATGAGGCTCTGCAGGACAGCAGTGGCAAAGCCTGCCCTGGATTTAGAAAAGAGAGGTAAATGGTAATGTTTTGTGAATGTATGAACTGAGCTCCAAGTAGCAGCTTCTAGAATGTCTCTGGTAGGAACACCTCTGAGAAAGGCTGCAGAAGCAGATCCAGCCCTGATGGAATGGGATCTGATCCTCTTGCGGACAGGTTTACCATGGTGCATGTAGCAGAAACGAATAAATGGCTTATCCATTTTGAAATAGTCTGCTTTGATATAGCCTTCCCCTCTGCCCCTGCAGCAAAGGCCACCAGTAGTTGCTTAGACTTTCTTAGAGATTTTGTCCTGTTTAAGTAGAATCTTAGTTGTCTGTGTCCAGCCAATGAATGGAGAATCCGCTCCCCCTTGTTCTGCGGATTTGGGAAAAAAGTTGGCAGATGAATGGTCTGGTTAAGAGCCACACTGGATACCACCTTAGGCATAAAAGAAGGATTGGTCCTGAAGGCCACCCTGTCTGGATAAAAGATAATGAAAGGCTCCTCTGCCATGAGAGCCTGTAGTTCTGAAATCCTTCTAGCTGAAGTGACTGCTAAAAGAAAGGCTGTCTTCCAAGAAAGAAATTTTATGTCTACAGTAGCAGCTGGTGCAAAATGAGGTAGGGTGAGTTTTTCCAGCACAAAATTGAGGTCCCATGCAGGAGTCAGTGCTCTCCTGGGAAGTCTTAAATTTTTGGCCCCTCTGAGGTACTGTTTTAGCAGGGGATGAGAAAAGAGAGGAGGCTCTGTGTTGTAATGAGCCGAGATGGCAGAGGCATGGATTTTTATAGAAGAAAAAGATAGGCCCTTGTGAAGCATCTCAGTTAAATATTGCAAAATCTGAGGAATATTGGGCATTGCTGGGTTTATTCCTTGAGCTTGGTTCCAGGCACAGAATCTCTTCCATTTATCAGCATAAGATTTTCTAGTACTAGGCCTTCTAGCCTCCAAAATGACATCCATCACAGGTTTACTGAGAGATGTGATTGGTGAAATTAGTTGATTAGCCATGCTGCAAGATTCAGAGTTTGGAGCCGAGTGTGCAGAATTTGATAGTTCTGCTGAGACAGTAGATGAGGTGTCTGCGGCAAGTACCATGGAGGAAGGTGTGACATATTCCTTAGAAACGGGTACCAGTGTTGGGAAGGCCAGTCCGGAGCAATCAGAATCATTTTTGGTTTTTCCTGTCTGACTTTTAGTAAAACCTTGGAGAGCAGAGGTAGAGGGGGAAAGGCATAGACTGACAGGTTTTTCCAGCTAAAGGATAGAGCATCCACTTTCCAAGCTTTTTAGTGATGAGTTCTTGTGCAGAATTTGTCCAACTGGTAGTTTTGGGGAGAGGCAAATAGATCTATGTCTGGGCTCCCACATTTTCGTGTCAACATGCTTAAGATTTGTGGATCCAGTTTCCATTCGTGTGGGTCCATAAGATTTCTGCTTAGGTTGTCTGCCAGAGTATTTTGCTTTCCCGGCAGGAACTGAGCTTGTAGATGTATTTGGTAAGTCAAGGATGTGTTCCACAAGGCCATGGCTAGTCTCAAAAGGAGGTAGGAGTGGGTACCCTCCTGCTTATGTACCACATAACTGTGGTGTTGTCCATCTTTATCAGTAGTTGTCCTGGATGAAGGAAGCCCTTGAAGGCTGTCAGAGCATTCTGTACAGCTAGCATTTCTATCTGGTTGATATGTAGGTGCATTTGATTTGGGCTCCATTCGCTCTGAATGCATCTCCCTGCCAGATGGGCCCCCCAAGAATAGTCTGATGCGTCTGTAGTCAGGGTTTGGGTGGCAGGGGGTAGAATGAATGACAGTCCCTTGTTTTGGTGACAGGCCTCTGCCCACCAAAGGAACTCCTGTTGCAGGCAAGGAATGAGAAGAATCATTGTTTCCAGGCTGTGACAATGTTGACTCCATAAGCTTTTTAGGTACCACTGAAGTTTCCTCATATGCAGTCTCATACATGGAATTAGTAGAATGCAGGATGCCATGAACCCCAAAGCCTGTAGAATTTGTCTTGCAGATAGCTGGGTTTTTGTTGCCACCTGTTTGAGTTATGTTATCAATTGAATTTGTTTGTCTGGTGTGAGGTAAGCCATCTGGGCAGTTGTATTCAAGCTTGCACCCAGGAATATAATTATTCGAGAGGGTACCAGTTGTGATTTCTTTTTGTTTATGGTGTACCCTAGGCATGTTCGAAGCCTTTTTACAAACACCAGATGTTGTAGACGAGTGTCCTCGTCCTCTGCCTGAATTAGACAATCGTCCAAATAAGGATAAATTGAATGTTTCTTTGTCTGCAAAATGCAATTACTGGTGCCAGGCACTTTGCGAAGACCCTGGGTGCAGTAGATAAGCCAAAGGGCCGTGCAGAGAACTGGTAATGCAAATAGCCTGCTTTGAAGCGGAGGTATCTTTTGCAAGATTCCCTGATTGGGATATGCAGGTAAGCCTCTTTTAAGTCTAGAGTTACCAACCAGGCATTCTTGCCTAGCATAGGCAGTAGCTGTTGTAGAGTCAGTATCTTGAATTTTGGAATGTCCAGAAAAGTATTTAGAATGGATAAGTCCAGAATTGGACGCCATGACTTGTCTTTTCTGGGTACCAGGAAAAGTCTTGCATAAAAACCTTGTCCTTTTTCCTTTTCTGGTACTGGTTGAATAGCCCCCATATCCATGAGGGATATGACTTGTTTCTGGGCCTCTGCCCACTGATTTGGGGGCAGGTCTGGCCATCCGTTTGGAATTGGCAACGTGTGGAAATGAAATCTGTACCCCTGGGATACTATATTTAAGACCCACTTGTCCTGGGTAATTAGATGCCAATTTTGAGCATGAAGTGCTAGTTTTCCCCCCAAAGGGGCTGCCAAAAGATAAGTGCTTGGAAATGGCAGAGGAAAGTCATTGAGACTGTTTACCATAGGGTGGTGCTTTGCTACGTCCAGATTTGGAGGTGGAGGCACCCCATTGTTTGTCCTGTAAGATCCTTGTGACTGAAACCTGGAGCCTTTGGAGTGTCTGGGTTTGACCTGAGTGGCTCTGTTGGGTACTGGAAAGGACCAATTCTTAGTAGGCCAGTGCCTACTGAACCTGGGCGGCTGCACTTGCAAGAAATCTTTTACAGTTTGCATAGATTTAGCTAGTCTTCTATCTTTTTTAAAACTTCTTCTGCCTTATTACCAAACAGACTGTCCTGCTGTAAAGGAGCATCCAACAATTTAGCTTTAACATGATCAGGCAGATTTTGCTCCTTGAGCCAAGCATGCCTTCTTTTCACAGATCCAGTTACGGCGGCCCTGCAAGAGGCCTCCAAGGAATCAAAACCACATTGCAAAGTATGCTTTCCAACTTGTTCATCTGAATGCAATAAATCCTGTAACTCTTTATTTTCCACACAATCAGAAATCAACATCATTTTCTGTTTCAGTAAGCCCATGACATGCTGTTGATATTTAAGCATATGAAACTGACAGTTTAAAGCCCTGATTGCTAGGGTTGCAGACGTATAAACCTTCTTGAATCATCTATCCAGCGCCCTTTAGTCTCTATCAGAAGGGGTAGGATTTTTAGCTGTAGAAGCCTTAACATCCTTGGGACCCTGAGAAATAGTTTCAAGGTCTGCAGTACGATTTTTGAAAAGAAACTTGTGGGAGTCAGGAACCCTGTAATATCTGTCTGGCTTACTAGGAGCTGGAGGCAGGCAATCAGGAGCCATGCTGGACTCTGAGAAAACATCATCAACAATGTCTAAAACAAGAGGTATAGCCAAAGGCCTATGCTGAGGAAGAAAAAGAAAATCCTTAAGCCTCGTTTTGGATTCTGAAAAATCCTGACTCTCCCAATGAAAATGTTCCCTTAAGGTATGCAAAGTCTCTCCAAAAGAAAAATCCTTAGGAGAAGCAGAAGGGATGGATTCTTCTGGGAATAGAAAATTCCTGATCAGAAGAGGTATCAGAAGAAATGGAAACCTGATCTGAAGATTCATAATCAGTGTCTTGCCTAGGCCTCTTAGCAGGAGGGGGATGGGAACCCCTGATCAAGGTAATTAAATCCTCAGACATTTTGATCATTTGTTTTTTAGGCATAGGGGCCTGAGCATGTGGCTCATGCATTGGTTTTTTAGACATAGTAGCTGGTTTTGGCCTTGTTTTTGATGATGGCATTAGTTTAATATACAAATCATCAGGGATGAAAACACCCTCAGAAGCCGGTGCCTGCTCAGCAGCTCCTGACCCATCCAAGGGAGAGACATCCGCGGGTTCAATACTTGGAGAATTTCGTGGCATACCGGACTCCGAATGGGTCTCGGTAGAGGCCTGCGACTCAAAAGTAGCGGGCATCAGGGGCTGCGAAAGCGCCTCACTGAGTATTGGCGAACAGGTGACTGGCTTAGGAGAAGCTTCGTCGTCAGTTTTGGACCTCGACGGTCTGTCTCTGTCTTTTTCTTTGCATTTTTTTGTGAATTCCGGTAGTTGGATTGCTAACCGACGACGTTTCAGGACAGTTAAATCTTGAAGCAAAGTATTTAGAAGCAAAAATATACCGACGCTTAATAGTGCATTGGTTAAATTTAGCACAAAACTGACAGCAAGGCATGTTGTGGTCAGGGCCTAGGCAAGGAATACAGTACAAATGAAAATCCTTATGAGGTATTTGCTTCCTACAAGTAATGCAATTATTAACTTTTACTGACATTGCTAAGGAGCAAGAAAAGGTTTCCCCAATGGAGTACTTAGCTTTAGTTTGAAGACTTCGGTTCTGAAACTCGAAAACGAAAATTTCAGGAGTCGGCCGACCGGCACTTGTGAACTGCTTCTGCTTCGGGCACTGCGCGACAAGGAAAACTGATTAAAATGGTGTCGGCTGCATGTTTTATACCCCTGACGACCTGACGTCATGCAAGAGGAGACAGCAACTGACACAGGACCCAAGACTTTGTTATTCAGGCCGACTGAGGGCAACCTGCCAGCAGATTACCCCCAAATGTAATGACTGCAACAGTGAAACACGAAGAACATCAGGGATGCTGGATAACTTGGTCACATCTATGGAGTCCCTGATCACTTTCTCCTTAAGTTGCTTCTTGGTAGGGGGATGTCAGCAGCTGGAGATGAAGTTGAAGGCACCGCAGTGATACTGACCTCAAGTATCGTTCTATCTAAAGAGATCTAAAGGGAACACTCCCTTTTCCTAACTCTGTTAGTTGTGAAAGTCTGCTAAGCACTATGGCTTCTAAGGTCATGTTCTGTCCCTACTCAGACTACACAACAGCAATCACAATCCATATAGAGAATTTGTCTTCCATATGCACACCCACCTGCATTCTTAGGGTGGATTTACTTATTATACAAAAGATGGTTGCCCAACACCTTAAACAATTCAATCCAATATGTAATTATGCCAAAAAACACTAAAATGTAGCAAGATCATTTCAATGGGATACTTAATGTAATGTATTGGACCAGACCACAGAAGCTATACTAGCAATACATCTGATATAAACTGCAGTAAGAAATATCTAAAGATGGTGCAGGTGCCTGTCAATGTTTGATAGGAACTGTGATACACCTAAAACAGAAACACAGTGTAACCAGGTTCAACAACTATGTCACTGATGACAGAATGAAAGCTCTGCATTTACACATAGTAAGGGATGACGTTTCCCAAATAGAAAATACTATGGTAGATTTATGACAAATGTAAAGCTAATACAGTTGGTAAAACACTTCCAGCCAAACAAAAATGTGCAATCAGAAGGGAACAATCTCAAGTGTGTTGTGAAAGAGGAGAATGCGTCTACATATATGTATTATGCTAGGTTAAAGCACTGACAAAACTTGAATTTATTAAGAGAAAGAGATGAAAATAAAACAATACAAACAGGCAGCTCAGGAAGCCCAAGGAGAAAGGCAATGTCAGAGTCTGATATGACATTAGAGAAAATTCTACATTTTGAAAGGATGCTTTAAATGTCAGAGATACAAGCAAAGAATGAAATATAAACCAAGATACACTGATTATAAAACAACCAGCATGAAAGAAATATGCGAAAAATGAAAATCCATAAAATAAAGGATTATGACTATCTCTGATCATAGGAAGTTTATGTTCCTGTGCCATGGACATCAAAGAAAATTCACCTTGAAAGCAAAGCTTGAGAGGAGAATCTTGACATCTGTGCTAAGAACAAATATAAAAAGGTTATGATTAGACATACCTGATTACAATTCTTTACAGTGCACGGAGTTTAAACTGCTTCCATGTACTACAATATGTAAAGAAAAAATGTTTAAGAGCACTAAATGTTTTACAGCTTTGCCAGAGAATGATCACAGCAGAACAGCAACAGAAGAACAAAAATCTTTAAAACAAGTTAACCACTTCCTTCTGAAAAAAAACAAAACTGAATGAAGTGTGTATTGTTTTAAAGTTCTTTTTCGGTTCCTGCCACTGTTCTGTGGTGGCTGCTTACCACTGTTAATGCTTTAAAGTGAGATTACAGCTAAACATTAGAGAGGGGTACTTAAGAAAAGTTTAAGCATCTTTCAGACATCATAAAGGAGCTTAAGAAGCCTATCATTCTATGACTTTGGAGAGTAACTGCAACACTCCTCACACTACATAGAATGAATCCAATTAATAAAACGGTGTGAAGAAATGCACTCGACATAAGCGAAGGGCAAAATAAAGTATACATGTACTGTGGAGGACTAAATTCACACAGAGGTCTCTGCCTACCAAGAAAAACATTGGGCAAAATACAAAAAACAATTTTGTAACTAGAACTGGCAAATTTAAGTGAAATGATAACCCACAATTCAGAGCTAAAATATAAGACATAGTGGAAGGCACAAACATATCATTGTGAGGAAAGAGTGAAAAAGCCATATTCAACATACTTAAGACGTCTAGATCAAATTCTTTGATTTGTGTCAATGGTCCAACAGGTGTAACACTAATCTTTGATGCTGAAAGATTAAAAAAAAAACCAAAAAACTGTGGGTTCTACTCCCATACCAGGTACCTGGCTTCATTTCTGAATACCACGACATCTGTCTGAAATGACGGTAGCTCAGATGGATGAAAGACCACACAGCACTTATCAAACAAAAGAGCAAGGGTGGTTTTATTTCTAATCTCATACAATAATTTAAAAATTGCCATATAGATTAAAAATAAAGAAATAATGTTAAAAAGAAAACATTAACAGTATACTCTTAAATATATAGCAACTTAATCATTATTTATCCCCAAAGAATAAAGAAACATTCCTTTTCTTATCTGTTCTTAGGATAGTGGCAATGTCCTGTATTTCTGCATTTATAATCAATTGCCTGTTACACAATCATTTATATCCAATTGCTTATTACGCAATAATTCCAAACACATTCTCCATTTTCCCCAAAACCCATATCAGTATCCCATCACATAAAAAATATATTCTGTAACTTCTAAAAATTCTCACCAAATCTGTTTATATGCTAATTTGTTCTCCAAAAGCCTGAAATTATGTTGCAGAAAATGAAGACATGGCACAAAATTTCCTTTCCATTACACCCCTCTACATTCTTTCCTTTTTTTTTTTTTTTATGTTTTATCTCCCCTTTATCAAACATTTCTTATACACTAACTGGCATCAACAAACCACTCCCTTTTCCCCATTTTGTACAAAAGGTCAAGGTATCATATCAATAGTGACATCACCTACAACCAGCGTTCACACTACAGGGGTCCTTCAGTTTAGTCTTACGTCTATTCTCTCTCTCTCTTTTTAGTTTAAATATCCCCATGCCCACCTCTATGGGACCCTTCCAGAGGGCTCCTCTACCCTGCATCAACTCAATCCATTCCTTCATGGGGGCGGATGCCAACAATCCCCAGACTAAGCGAGAGCACTATAACTTTTGCTGTTGTCTGAGAAGGCCAACTGGCCCAAAGCCTATTCATAGCCTCTCCCCAAGCTGCGAGACTCGGGTGGTAGGGAGTGAGTCATTTTGCTTGTCCCTCAGAGTGGCCTACCCCTGGGCTGCCAGCAGACTCATCACAGCTGCCTTTTCAAGGGAGAAGGTATGTGCACTCTGACCTATGCAGCCTATCCTTGACAATTCAAGAAAGTACTTTTGTGAAGGAGCATGAGCCAAGGTGGCCACTATTAGATGGGCAATACACCCAGCGGACCACTAGGTATCAACCACTGCAGTTGGCCTAGTAGCTCCCCCCTCACCTGAAGATGAGAGAGCTGGCATTAGCCAGTCAAGGTCATTCTCCCACCTCCTTGTCCATCAGACCCCAGTGTCACTAACGTTAACCTTTTCATTCTTTCTCCAAACTTTTTTGTTCACTTTCTTCAAATTATTCCCATCTTTTTACCCAGTATTATTGTGGCAGTATGTCACCATACTAGAACTGTCCTTTACTAATCAACTGATCTATATGTATGCTCCATATCTTAACTTTGTACTCTGTTGTATGAGGCCTTTAAAAACTATAACTAGAACATTCATCTATCCTTACAACTCTAAGAATGTGTCTGTGCTTATTCTGAAATAACTATTACTTCATCATCCCCACTCTCTTTCAAGATTCTTGCAACTGCATATAAATGAAGCAAAGCAAAATACATTATTGGATTTAATAATCCTAAACATTCTTCTTTATATTACAAAAAACCTCCTTTAACAGGGTTCAACATTAATCCTTACACAACAGTGAACAAATAATAACGTTGACTCCAACTTCGGTAATTCACACACCCACTATTATATGTATCAAAACTCAGTAAAATTGTGCTTGTATCTTTTTTTCTAAAGGCACAATCATCTTCCAAACCATGCTCACCTCTTTCACTCTAATAAAATTTCCTTGCCCTTTTTCTCTGCCTTCTGCCACCATATCTTACACCCAATATCTTAACTTTTAAAAGTTTCCCAGTTTTGTAATTTTTTTCCTAAACTTGTTGCTTTTTTTCCAAACTCAGCTCTAAGCCCACTAAACATAACTTATCACATAAGAAGTCCACAATGTATTTCACAAACCCAACTTACTTAACAACCACTTTGTCATATGTGCAACTTGTCAATAAAGGTAGCCTAGCCCCATTTTCTATTTCTAATTTCTAAGGCTCTACTATCTGGTTGGTATTAACGTCATTTACTACTAAAACAAACAGAAAGAGACTTACGGGATATTTCTTCCGCCCCGTTCTTTAATTTCTGTCCCTTTAAATTCACTTCTCAAATTAACTACAATTCTCTTATCAAAAACCTTGAACAAAAAAGTACTGAATCTTTCCCAAAATTATATGCCCTTATTATGCCCCATGCTGCTTACAACTGACATTATTGTATATTGTAGTTGCATCACATCCCACTAACATACCCTGTTTTTTTCTCACATATAACACTATCACAAACTTCCTATAATAATACCAGAAGCTTCTTTATACTGCCACATTTACCAAAACCACAAACCTCATTTTCAAGAATCAAATGTAATATATGCCTTATTCTGTTCTGCAACAGTCTCAACATCTTTAAATCTGTATCTAACAAAAATATCAGCTTTCATTTTCTCATATCCAGTATTCCCCTCTTTTTCCATAAAAAATTAATATAACTGTACTGAACTTGCACATCTGAAAAAAACTAACTGCCTTAAGAAAAAGGACTGTTTCATACTTAACATAACACAAAGCAAATTCCATCTCTAGCAGGAAAACGTTCTTCAGGTAACCATTTAAAATCTAGGGACACGCATTGCAGAGTTCCAAGATGTGGAAACCAACTGGCCGTAAGTCCAAGATAGCCATTTCTCAAAATATTCCCTTTTCTTCATGGTATGGTGATTGCGTAGCTGGAATATAAAGTTTGGGGTGAGGGGCCTGTCAAGGGTGCAAGGGGCTTGCCCTGTACAAAAAAATAAGTTTAAAGTAAAACAGCGATATTTGCTCTTCTCATGTATTTTTTGGCCTTTTTTTTGCGGGGTAATCTCAGGACTCGGAAATGAAATGATATTTCAATAGGGATCCTTTTCTTCATCTATTTTTTTTAAATACTGCTTTAATGTCTTCTGTCTTTACTTCTTACTTCTTTGCTGCTCATTTTTGTCTAACACTCTAATGCTGTCTTTCCCCCTGTTCTTTCCCCCAAAACATCACCTGCAAATACACATCACCTTCAACTCCTGCCTTGTTTGTACTTCTTTTCCTTCAAGGTCCAGCAAACTTTGCATATAACTTTCTGTTTTTACAACTTCCTTTCCAAACAGGAGTGAAATCAGTTCTCTACTACCCTTCACAATATAGTTCGTGTATATAGCCATCATGTCATCTTTTTAACATTTTTGTCTTATACAGCTGCTACTCTTTCTCCATCTGACTCGCTTCTTTTTAACAACATCTCCATCTCCCTTGCCACCCTTCTATAATCCCCCCTTTTCTTCCTTCCAACTGTCCTTCTCAAATGTACAAATCTTCCATACTTTTTTCTTTAGAAAATTCCCACCATATATTCTAATCCTTTTAAGACTGTCTCACAGTGACATACTCTTCCCATAACTGTTCCTGGACTACCCTACCTTCCACATTTATTTTGTTCCTCATCTGCTTCATTCTTTGTTTCTTACTACCCCAGTGTCCCTTACCTATCAGCAGGTCTACAAACCTCTCCTACTGGCCCTGGACCACATATATTCTAAGGCTGGGGCTGGTGCAGAGCCCAAGGGCATTTTGTGAGTCATGCCACTACCTGCATCCATCTAGGAATTTCTCCCTTGACATACCCCTCCCATGCCTTCATTTGTTACATCTGAGTACTACTCCCCTCTATGAACCATTCCTCCCCATAGGAAACACCTAAATATAGGTCCTCTCCCCAGGATAGGCATGTCTATCTCCTCCTGCTAGTGCTTCAGAGGACCAAGCCACTAATCTAAGCCAGGTCACCTGGGCTGTAGTTAGGGCTTTATCCATACACACCATAGCAATGACTCAAAAATCAGTTTGTTATTCTTTTCAACTCAGACCCTCACTTTTCTAACCCTCACTTTTCAAAATCTACATTTATTCCAGATTGTTTTGTCTGATATGTAAACCTATTTAACATCCCACCCATTTTAACTTAAATTAACATGTTGCTAACATGTTCTTGTTGTTTTTTTACTTTTATCCAAACACTGAAATCAAGTCCCCAGATGCAATAATATTAACTCTTATAAGGACATATGCTTCTACCTGTTTCAAACAACTTGTTCCTTTCTCAACCTGGCTCCTTCCCACTTACATGGGTATCTATGTAATTTACTTATTAATATATCTGATTTTAAAATTTGGTACACATGGGCTCCTAAAATAACACTCATTATTTTCTTAAGAAGCTCCAAGCAGAGAGAAATGAAGGGAACTGTCTAGTAACAAGAGGAATTAATGGAATTCAAACCTGGTTTTCAACTTCATAGTTCAACACCTTAATCAAAATGCTATGCAACCTATTGCTGTATTATGTGAATGTAGCACTTTATAACTTCCCATTTACTGTAATGTGTTCAGTAGATGCCAGTATTGCTATCAGTGTGTGTGTGTGTGTGTGTGTAATTTAATGTACTTCTGTCAAGTTTCTCTTCCCCAGGCCTCCAATGAAAATGGGCCCTACCCAGTTAGACTAGATTGGTTAAGTAGCCAATATAAACAATAAACCTCCCGTTTCATGCATGCATATGTAGACAACTGCTGCCTTAATGGGGATTAAATTACATACTGACATACAATACTTTATTCTGTTTCTGTGTAACTAGCATATTTCAGAAAGTTGCAGAAAAGAGTGTGTGTATAATCTCACCGTGGATCAAGTGAAGACCCTTTCAGTGGTACGGGCTCCATTTTAATATTCTTCTTACCATAAGAACGATACAGCCTGGAGAAAAATAAAACACAAGTAAAATAGTAAACATAAAATTTGTAACCATGTACAATGAAGCAAGACTGTACAAATCAAGCAAATGAGTACAATAAATTATGTAAAACGCAAACTCTAGTAAACTATAAATAGAAGTTATGTCCTTACCATAACGTTCCATGTGGAGTGTTCATCTCGCCTTTGTTCTTACACATGGGTTCGGAGCCGATCCTCGGCTCCGTGCCGGCCTCTTGCAAGCTCTGCATCGAGAAGAAGCTCGAGACAATCTAATACCCACAATCCCCCTCTGCCTTTACCACAGATCTAGTTTGCAAGCAAACCAATCTCCAGAGAGAGCACATTCATGCTTACATCACATATGCACAGAAATAAGAGTCTATACATAACTATATATAGAAAGAACAAATAGACATATATATATATATATATATATATATATATATATATATATATATATATATATATATATGCCAACTATGTACACAACATCTGCAAGCAGTAGCAGGATGCTCCTGGCCAGGCATCAAAAGAACATTCTTCTTAAGGGCGGGAGGGTGGGAATGTAAGAACAAAGGCGAGATGAACACTCCACATGGAACGTTATGGTAAGGACATAACTTCTATATGTGATAGTGTTCAATCTCGCCGTTTGTTCTTACACATGGGTAGCGTCCCTAGCTCCTTGTTCCTGAGGAACTCACGGAAGGGCGTTCTTGAGCACAGTGGAACCAAAGGTTGCCCTGTCCTAGAAGCCTTGTCTACCTTATAATGAGAAATGAATGTATGTGGCTTAGACCAAGTAGCAGCCGCACAAATAGCGTCTAGTGGTAGGCGGGCTGCATGAGCCAAAGATGTAGACACTGACCTTGTGGAATGTCCTTTGGGTTTGTGCAAAAGAGTTTGATTTGAAGAATCATAGACATAGATTATACAATCCGTTAACCACTTAGAAAGAGTTCTTTTGGTAACTGCTAGTCCTTTCCTGCTATCAGCAAAAGCCACAAAGAGTTGATCAGTTTTTCTGTGATCTTTTGTTCTATCCAAGTAAAATCTTAGTTGTCTGTGAACATCTAATTTGTGCAACATATACTCCATTTTGTTGGAGTGATTTTTGAAGAAAGTGGGTAATTCAATGAACTGATTAATATTGTTAATAGAACACACTTTAGGGAGGAAGGATGAATTAGTTCGAAGAGAAACTCTGTCAGAGTGAAAGATCAAATAAGGGTGCTGGATGGAGAGAGCCTGAAGTTCAGATACTCGCCTAGCGGAAGTAATGGCTACCAAAAAGAGAGTCTTCCAGGACAAAAATTTTAATGGGCAAGAAGAGGCAGGTTCAAAGGGGCAACATTAATTTAGATAACAACAAATTTAGACTCCAAGGTGGCGTAGGAGATCTGACTGGTGGTCTAATATGAAAAACCCTTTTAAAAGGCTTTACAAAGTCTGTGGGCCATAACAGGAGCCCCACATTCTTCCACATGGAAATTTGAAATGGCAGCCAATTGAACTCTTAGTGTAGCAGGAGAAGCACCCTGATGGAATAAGTCCGTTAAAAATTCTAATATTTTATTCAAAGGAGCTATAAAAGGATCCACTTGCTGTGTATTCGCCCAGAATACAAATCGCTTCCATTTACTAGAATATGTTTTAGTAGTGGAAGCTTTATGAGAAGCCACCAAAATATTCGAACTGCTGGCGAAAGAAGATCAGACCTGGCTAAGTTGGGAATTGGAGCAACCAAGCTGCTAGATGGAGGGATCGGAGCGGAATGGGGAGCCCCTGACGAGTGAGTCAATAGATCTGGCTCTGGATCCAGAATCCAGGGTCCCCGAATGCAGTGTGTCTTCAGGAAGGGAAACCAAATTTGTGAGGCCAGAATGGGGCAATGAGGATTATTGTCCTGTGGAGGTTTCTGGCTTTCTGGAGAAACTTTGATATCAGGAAATGGAGGAAAGCATACAGGAGTCCCGGGGGCCAATCGTGAATCAGTGCGTCCCTGGGGACTTCCCCTGGAGGGTGTAATAGGGCAAAGCAGCTCCTGCATTTGGCGTTCATTGGAGACGCAAACAGATCGCAGGAAGGCTGGCCCCACGTGCGAAAAATCCTTTTCGCCACTGACTGTTTTAGGGACCACTCGTGCGGTAACAGAATTGCTCTGCTCAGCCTGTCGGCTATGATGTTGGATGACCCCGGGATGTGCGTTGCTATTAAGCGTCCCGTGGACTCCGCCCCTTGCCAGATAGTCATGGCCTCTCTGCATAGCAGATAGGAGTTGGTTCCGCCTTGCTTGTTTATGTACCAGACTACCGACATGTTGTCCGTCTGAACTGCAATAGTTCCTAGAGGAAGAAGGGGAGCAAAGTGTTGCAACGCTAGAAACACTGCCCTCAACTCTAGAACATTGAGGTGCAGATTGTACTCCAAATTGGTCCATTAAGCCTTGGACTGTCTGTCCCTGAAAGATGCCCCACACCCTATCAGGGAAGCGTCCGTGGTCACCGTAACTGTAGGTGTGGGTAGCACAAATGGTCTCCCCTTGGAAAGGTTGCACGTTTGAAGCCACCAGTTTAGGTGTGTCTTGCATGTTTTGTTATAAGAATCTCGTGTGTTAGAGGTAGTTGTTGAAGCGACCATTGTGCAAACAGTAGCCATTGAAGAACTCTCATGTGCAGCCTTCCCAAGGGTATTGCAATAAGGAGGCTGACATGAGTCCCAGAACCTTCAGTACCAGTTTTGCTGGAGATTTCCTTGACAAAAGTAGAAGACATATGTGAGTCTGAAGTGATAGTATCCTTTCTGGGGGAAGTCTTAGAATTAACTGACGTGTGTTTAATTCTGCTCCTATGAACAAAATATTTTGTGATGGTTGAAGCAAGGATTTTCCGAAGTTTACGGAAATCCCTAGGTGAACACACAGCTGAAGAGTAAAGTCTCTGGCCTGTAATAGTTGACGCTGGGTGGTGGCAGAATGGAGCCAGTCGTCCAGATACGGAAACACCTGGAATCCTTGGCGTCTCAAGTGAGACGCTACCACTGCCATGCATTTGGTGAAGACCCTGGGGGCTGAGGTCAGACCAAAGGGCAGGGCTCGAAATTGAAAGTGACTGGCCCCCAGCCGGAAGCGCAAATGATCTCTGGATGCCCTGGCCATTTTGATGTGGTAGTATGCATCTTCTAGATCTATTGAGCACATCCAGTCGTCCTTCTGTAAGAATGGAAGGATCGATTGAAGCGTGACCATTCGAACTTTTCCTTCCTGGCGAAGGTATTGAGGTAGCTTAGGTCCAGGATGGGCCTCCAGTCCCCTGTTTTCTTTGGAACTAAAAAGAACCTTGAGTAAGTCCCGAATCCTTGCTGGTCCGCTGGGACTGGTTGGATGACTCTTTTTCTAGCAGCTTTGAAATTTCTATAGCTGCTGGCTCTCGCAGATGGGGCGGTACATCTGGGAGTCTTTTCTTTGGAATGGGATGGGATAGAAAGGGTATGTTGTAACCTCTGGTAACCACGCTTTTTACCCACTTGTCTGTAGTTAAATTTTGCCAGGCCTGAGGGTATAAAGCTAAGCGACCCCCGACTGCCTCCAGAGCAGGACAGTCGGGCCTCCTCTCAGGAGTGCTGGAAAGGTTTACCAGGGAGTGTATCCCTGTCACCTTGATGTTGCGGACCCCCTCTGCCACCTGGGCAGAGTCTTCCACCTCTGCCCCCTCCTCTGCCTCTAGAGGGGGCATCTCCCTGTGTGCCTGGAAAAGCTCCTTGGGGTTTTCGAAACCACATTTTTCCATCATGTTGCCCTTTGGGGTACGGTCTGGTTGGGGTGGAAAAACGGACTCCGACAGCAGACAGAGTCTTTCCCTCCTGTTCACACCAGGTAAGGGTCTCCTTTACTTTGGGGCCAAAGAGAGTGGCACCGTCAAATGGGGCGTTACTAAAGGAAGACTTGAAGGCTTCCGCAAAGGAACATAAGCGCATCCAGGATTGTCTGCGAAGAGCAATCGCTGAAGCTGCTGCCCTACTCGAACCTTCGGCTGCGTAGGAAATCAGCCTCATGGGCCGAGTTCACAATGGATGTAAGGGTATTAAGTTGCGCTGTCACTTTCTCGAGACAGCAGCATCTGTAGTACCCTGGAGGGTATCTCCCAACTCTTTGACTAGATCCCTCTGTAGACGTGTAAAATGGGTCAAATAGTTCAGGGATCGCATGGAAAAAGCCGCTGAACTAAAAATGCGCTTCCCGTACCTATCCATCGTCCTAGAATCTTTATTAGGGGGATGGACAGATGAGGAAGACTCTGACATCTCCTTTTTCGTGGCCGCTGCCACCACCATAGCGTCCACTGGAACTCCTTTTGTCAGGTAGGACTTGTCCTGAGGTGCCGTGATGTATTTATTGGGTTTCCTTGGGACTGGTTCCACTGTCAGGAGCCTCCCACGCCCTTCGAGCAATTAGTTCCATTAATTCATCAAGGCGGAGTGACCCAGGAGGAGGAAGGCGAGCACCAAATGCCTTCAGCAAAACTGACTCATCCTCAGAAGGGGAAGGGACTGCCAGTCACCTCTCTGTTTCAGGATCTCCAATATGTCCGAAAAAGAGACATCTTCTGAAGGTGACTTAGGGGACCCTTCTGACTCATCTAAGTCAGTATCAGATGTCAAGGATTCTTGTGGAGAATCCAAGTGTCTCCTCTTACACAATCTTTTCCTAGGGACTTCTTCGTGGGGAGCATCCGAAGAAGCCTCCGAGGAAGAGGGGCACCCTCCAGGGGTGGCTGAGACACTGGTGCCCGGACGCTTGGATGTGGCCGTGGGTGCAGAGGAGGATAACGGCCCTTTATGGGGAGGAGAGGTTGCTTCCACTGATGTGGTTGTCTGGGTAGACAACACCTTCCTCATTAGGTCGAACGCCCCCGGGTCCCGCATAGAAGAACCTCCCGGTTCCGAAGAAATGGGAAGAATCCCCGACACAGGCACCGAAGGCATTGACCCCGAGGACGGAGCCGAATCGATCCGCGCCGAGGCCCCGAGGGGGAGAGTCGGAACCGAAACGTCGGTTCGACTCTCGGCCCCGGAACCAAGGACAGACCGTCGGCTCCGAGACTCCGGTATCAGGTCCGACGGAGTCGAGGTGAGAGGAACAGACCGAGAAAAGGACGGTTCTGGACCCAAGGGCTCCACAATCAGTAGATCAGCCTCTTCCGGCTCCAAAGACTGAACAGGTCTCGGAGGAGGAATGGATGGAGACACTGGGAGGCCTTCAAGTTTCGACACCAACTGGGTGGAAACCGAAATAAGTTTGGACAGGGCCGAATGCTCCAATAACTTCTGCACCACACGATCCACATCGATATCAGAGAGTTTGGAAGAAGAACGGGTCGAAGGAACCGAAGACGGAGCCGACCTCAATAAGGTCAAAGGAGGGAGCTCCATCACCGGTTCCAAGACTCGAGGCTCAGGAACCGATACCAGTTGAACACTACGCCCGAAGTCTGTGGAACCGGTGATCTAACCTTTGCTGAAGAGCTCGGAGCCGATGACTTGGGCTCCGACGTCTTCGATTCCTTAGAGGATTTTGATGCCTGGTCAGAAGCATCCAGAGCCTCCTGAAAAGAAGGTTTTAATAAACCTCTGTCCATGAGTTTCCTGCGCCTATCTGTCATGACCCTCCCACTAAAAGAGTGACAGATGGAACAGTCCTCTTGCAAGTGGAGAGGGCCAAGGCAGTAGACGCAGGAACTATGGTTGTCAGTCACTGACATTTTCTGGCCACACTGACAACGCTTAAATCCTGATTTTACCTTATCATACATTATACAAGTAAAAGGTTCTGATGAAGTTCGATATATGAACGAAACCTAGGTCGACGTTACTTTTTGTATTTTTATGTGTCAATAAATCTTTTTTACGTTTATGGACCTTGGGACTATTCGTTTTTAATTTTGGCAGCAACGTGTGAGCATACACCAGTACTTCGGCTGAGGTGCCTTCTTCACTCTATTTTTTGTTTCCATTGTGAGGTCGGTTACTGGTTTTTATTATACAAGTAAAAGACAAGTCCAGTAATATAGTCAAATCCGAGAAAAAAAGTGTCAAATCCGGTTTAAATGTCAAATCCTTTTAAATTTAAGAAGGGTTGTAGGCCCCGAAAAACTCTAACCGATAAAAAAGATTAACGGTACCGAGAATTTAACCACTCAACAACACAATCACACAGTATATCAAGATATACCAAATAGAACAAGAAAATCCAATAAAATATAACAAATAAAGTTATATCTTAGCTTTAGACGCTCGAGCTAGCTCCCAGCGATGCGAACGCAGCAGCGGCAAACTAGATCTGAGGTAAAGGCAGAGGGGGATTGTGGGTATTAGATTGTCTCGAGCTTCTTCTCGATGCAGAGCTTGCAAGAGGCCGGCATGGAGCCGAGGATCGGCTCCGAACCCATGTGCAAGAACAAACGGCGAGAATGAACACTATCACATGCTACTGTTCCCCAGTACTGCCCACTTTGCATACAATACAAACAAAAACAGCCATGTAATAAACTGCAGATTTGGAAAAGACCTCATTTAGCAGGTCATCCACACAACCTGTTGAGATTCTGGGGCCCCCCAGCAAGTTTCAAGTTTGGAGTCCTCCAGACACTGCCAGTCTTTGTATTACCCTGTTGTCTCCTCTCCTATGAAACATTTTTGCTCATGTTAGTACATACCAACTGAACTATAGCAGCATTACTTTTATATTACAACAAGCCCATGTACCACACTAAGTTGGCCCATCTCTGCAAAATTACAATATTCTTATGTACAGAGATTAACCTTAGATGAAACTGCACCTTAAATGATGGGGTCTGTCTTGACGCTCTTCTTGTACACATGCCCCAATTTTCAAGTTTGTGATAAAAGATAAAGGAATAATTACCACATTGACCCAGAACCAGTACAAGCTAGAGTGACATTCTGTGAACACCTCGGAGGTTTGTACAGAAAGTTAAAGAAATAATTAGTACACTCCTTCAGCTCCCACACAAGCTATAGCAACCTTCTGAGCACACATCTGAGGTTTGATTGCGAGTAAAATTAAGGTAACAATGATGACACTGTCCTTGGCCACAACACAATCTATTGTGACCTACTGTGTACACTTCTCAGCAGGAATAAGAAACAAAATAAAACAGCTTGAGCAACCAACCATGTAAAACAAAATAAACTCAAGAAGACATGGAAAACCAAATTTATTAATCAAGTGCTTTCGCCCACCAGAACTAGGACTTCAGTGTTAAACTAGGACAGCACTAAAATAAAACACATATATATATATATATATATATATATATATATATATATATATATATATATATATATATATATATATATATATATATATATGTTATTCAATCAACACATAAATAATTAAATTATTATATAATTAAATTTTTAAAAATGTAATTACATTTTCCGAGGTCTTATGTCCTTAAGAAAACATTTAATATCGATTACTTCATTTAGTCGTGGAAACTAATCAGCTATCAATTTAATCTGCCATAAACTTTCCCTTTGTTCAATCATATTTTTATAATACCTCCTCTACTATTTTGGTTAATAATTTGCAATCTATGAAATACAATTTTTTATGTTTGGGAAAGTCAGCTAAAAGTTTATATAAAGCATTATCTATTTTTGCACTTTTGTTATCATTTACATGTTCCAAAAATGTTTACAAATTTTTCTATACATCATACCTACATAAAATACAGCACATCCCTGACAACCAGCGACATAAACTAGCCCTTCTGTAAAATAAGTGCATCTCATATTGGCATATACAGTAAAATCTAAATGTTGAAATATAATAAACTTAGTATTATTCATGCAACAACATGCCTCACAAGTACCGCAGGCAAACGTCCCACATTTTTTCTGAGTAGCTATATTGTCTTTCCCAGAAATAAAAAACTTAACACTGTCTAAAACATTTTAAGGTGTTATTTTTCTCAAATACTATCTTAGATTTTTCTCCAACCACTTTAAATAGTTCTGGAATGCCTCTTATGTTATTATTGACTAAAATGGACCTCAAAAAAAAAAATAATAAATTGCCCAAGGACATATCAAAAACACAACCAGTGATATGTGATAAACGTTCTGATTTCTTAAGGGAACAGCACACAAAAAGGAGTACAGTCTTTGTTTCTCTTTTTTTAAAACTTTCTTTAATGTTAAAATCTAAAATATGAGCCTTATACCTTTTTTCCAAAAACTTACATTTGATAAAGTATTGTTTGATGAATTTAGTATTATCATCAGTAGTAAGCCTAGAGGCCCTAATAACTTGATTTTTCAAAATATTTTCTTTGACATGAAGTGGACGATTGCTATTATATGACAAATAATTGTTTGCAACGGTATCCTTCCAATATACAGAGCTTTACAATGACTGTGTTTCTATATTAATTCCTACATTTATATCTAAATAGTGCACTGTTTAACCTTTGGGACAAGAAATATGAATATTAGATAAGAAGTTGAAAAAATCATTATCTTTTGATGTCTATAAATGTGGATATGATTCCATATTTTACAAGATTGCCAATGATATGAAGGTCATTATTTCCAGGAAAATTAAAACAATAGAGATACTGATGCATATTAAAGTGGTATGGCATATTCAGCACCTTCCAATGTAGTAAACAATTTGGTTCAGTTCCATGGTCTGATGTCATCATCCTCAGCTACTGAAGAAGTTTTTTTAGATCAACTTGATGAGTTTCTTCCTTTAAGAAGGTCCAGTCTTTTGGCAGCCAAAGGTATACAAAAGCAACAGACCTTCTTCTCAAAAACTCTGCTTCCCAAGAGGGATATCAGTTAAACATAAAAGGAG